>NW_027151784.1:0-14388 GCF_019968955.1 Porospora cf. gigantea A | reverse complement strand
TGAAGTCCCAGGCGGCGTATCTTGATGAAGTCGCGAAGGAGAAGTTCTAAGTTGTGTGATGGCTTATAGTTTAATTGTGTATAAATCACGCTCTGTCAATATTTCGCCTTAATTAACCTTCGTGTGGTCAGGTCGTTGGTGAATTCTCGAATAAATGCTTACCCCCATAGATAGCATCGCGACTGGCTCGAGTTTTGGGTTGCCGTTCTTCCTTCACCTACTTTTGCAACTGCTGATACAGGGGGTTCAGCGATTTCAAGCAGCGTTCAAATACGAGTACAATTCACGTGAACCGGCTTCCTTAGACCAGTATGCTGCTGTAATGACCCCGCTGGAGCTGGAACGTGAACGCCTCGAGCAACAGCTGCCTTCGTTCAACAACCCAGCTCAGTTTTCGGAGTACACGAAGATGAAACGCCGCGTCGCCGAGCTTGGCAGGCGCATAGAGGCAGAGGACTTGCAGCGGCCCGCAGAGGCCTCCAAGCGAGCGGCTGAGATACTGCGTCTGCGCGCTGGAGTTCCTGCCTGGACGTGGTGGGGCCGCTGTGGTCGCTTCGCGGTGCGGTATTTAGGCACTCGGATTTCGTCAGTGCTGCTCGTTCTCAAGGGATTGTCGTTCATGCTTGGGTACGTCTACCTTCTCGGCGTTCCTATGAGGGCTACCAGCCCAACAGGAAAGGCTGTGTGGGTGTTAACGCCCACTCCAGTGGAATTCTGGTATCCAGTCAGAGCACGCTTCCCTCTGAGTCTTCTCTTCACGACCAGCGACGCTTTCGTCGGATCCCTGACTAACATGGGTTGCGTGTGGGTGGCCTCGAGCGCGGTATCAACGCTTCTTGACTATGCAGCCCCCTCATATTGCAAGCCATCCTCTCAGTGGTCAGCAGCAAAAGCAGCCATCTCCAACGTTTTGGCCTCTGCGGGTCGCTAGTCTCTGTGATCTCTGTCGTGTGAACCTTTCTATCTGTGGAGTCTTTCACATTTTGGGCGAATTAGCCGGAATGGCGGATGCCAACATCCGACTCTTTGGGAGCGACGAGGTAGACCCTCCGGTACAGAATCGGTAGGGATGATCGTGCAAGATCCTCTCATTGCTCCCCAGCCTCTTTCGCTTTCTAATAGAACATGTCGAAGAAGCTGTCAGCTCCAAGGACCCTTTGGAAGTCGTGGTGTCAGTAGGTCGGATTCTTGGTCGGTACAGCCGTAAGGACGTATCCCTGCCAGTCGAGAATGATGTGGTCTTAGAGAACACAACTGACTGTGCATTCGACCCTGTCTGTCCTCAAGCGTTCGGTGAAGCCAGAACTCGATTTTACCAACAAATCCTACCCGTCACCCAGCAGTTCGAGCGGGATGTTACCACCGAGCCTTTCGTATACAGAGAAACGCGAGCCGAGGGACACCCCACTAAAGTGCAATTCGACTCCCAACCACCCCAATACTTCCAGCAAGTCGGTCTCGGACGTCTTCTAGTATACCGCCCGAAATCATCCGTTCACTTTCAGATAAGTGCTACACGAACGACGACGTGCGAGGCCCCTTCCACGCCCAGTTCCAAGTCCCCTGTGACTGTGGATAAGAAGGTCCACAGTATTCACGTTCGCCGACTAGAGGACCACCCGTTGCGGATTGCTCCAGTATGGCGACTGCTGATGATTGAAGCTACCCAAGGTACCCCAGATGGACCCCTCTTCGAGGAGGACGAGGAGGAGATGTGGCTCGAGATCCGAATGATAATTGATCTGTACCCCTTCAAGTATCACTGGTACCAGATGCAGCTGGCAGACGAGAACCATTTGTTCCACGAACGATGTCTGCGCTTGCTGAGTTTGGAAGCGCTGTCCCAGGCTGCAGCCCTCTCCCGTGTGTTAGACAGCCCAGCCCCTGCACAGCTGTACTTTCCCAACTTCTTTGGCGACGTAGCCGCGAGGGCTAAGAGGTTTTACGACCAGAAGAAGATCGGTCTCGCTCACACGTCCTCCATCGAGGTCGTAAGGCGACTAAACAACCAGGTTAAGGCAATTTTGATCAAGACAGTCTGCCCCTCAGAAGCTGAAGTGCTAGACTTGGCATGCGGTCATGCGCAGGACCTCATGAAGTACAGAGACAAGAACGTACGACTCTACTTTGGAATCGACCTGTCTCCTGAGGAGATTGAAGAGGCCAATAAGCGCATCCGGAAGGCCAAGGCACGTACACGCACGAAGACTAGCTTTATCATGTTGGCAGGCAACCTCCTTCAGGACGAGACATGGAACACCGTCACTAAGAAGCACCCGGATCGATTTCACGTGGTGTCGATACAATTGGCTATCCATTACCTTTTCGAGTCGGAACAGGCCTGCCATGACTTCCTCAGCCGCGTGTCGGCTCACATGAAAGAGGGTGCGTATCTCATTGGCAGCACTGGAGACTGTGATCGGCTAGCCAAGCTCTTCGCTTCCAGATGTGCCAGGACTGACGAGGACGGCCAGCTACAATACTCAGTGGGAAACGACTTCTACAGGGTTTCGTTCAACGAGGAAACGATGACCCGGATCCGCGGCCGCCCGGACGACGTGGGTAAGTCGAACCTTCAAGCACCGTTAAACTTCGATCCCACTCTCGGCGATTCGTGTAACCGGGACGACGATGATGACGAGTATGACCGCCAGAACCTGCGTTATCTCACCAACCACGTAAACACCACATGGGGAGTACCATACTCTTTTTGGCTGGTGGATCATATCGCGGCGGACGAGTACATCGTCCCGTGGAAAGCTTTCGTAGATATCGCTCACAAGTACGACTTGCACTTGGACCTTCACGTGAGACGTTTGAGGGTTCCCAACGCAGTGTAACTTCATCGATTTCGTTAACAAAAACATGGAAACCGAGCTTATGAAGGAGTTCGTAGCTCGAAATCCGAGACTGGACATCTCAGACCAGGAACAGCGAGAGGTATCAGCGTTCTACAAGGTCTTCTCCTTCGTCAAAAGCAAGGGTGGTGCACCAGCCATACGAACGCCTCTACTCACCACGCCTGACAGAGCCATGTCTGCCATCAGCACGCCCACTCAAGAGGAGGTTGGTTTTATGGGTCGCTCAGCACCTTCCACGCCCTCCACGCCCTCGCCTGTCGCACATGACTTCGTCAGCTTGGATAGCATAGGCGAGGCTTTCGCAACGGTAACTACTCTGCAGCCCGGGTTAGCTGCTCAAGACGCGGCCCTCGAGGTGGAGGCTGCCGGGGATGCGACGTCGAGCGAAAGCGACGAATCAAGTTCTGACTAACCCTTCATAAGGGAGCAGTACGAGTAGACCATTGAACTGTCGGACCTTGAAAACGCTCCACAAAGATTCGCTTGAATCCTGGAATAGTCACAACACTCAGCACACGTCGTACTCATTCATGACCTACCTCAATGCCGACGAGGAAGAAGAGCCCACACGGCCTGACTGGGATCTCGTGATGCCCTGGTTAGACAAACGTCGTCTCTTCGAGGAGTTCCAGAAATGTTTCCGGTCTCAGCGGCTCCTCCCCACCATACGTCCTCTAGAAGAGTTCGTGGAGCCAGAGTGTTCTCTGCGCCACGAGTACGCATTGTGCATCATGGCGTTCGGCTTCGATAGAGACCTGCTGAATTACGTCCGCACGTACGACGCCTTGAAGGCAGTCGACAGAGGGGAAACCGAGACTCTGTTCATGTTCCTAAGCGCGTATATGGAGGGCCTTCTAATCTACAAAGAGCGGGGCAACCCCACATTGAAACTCTCCGCAACCTGGTTTGAGCGTACCGTCGGTACTCTGATTCGGGAGTTCCTCAGCACTCGGGACGTCTGGCCTGGCATAGCCGCGGCGCTGGGAGAGGTCTTCCGGTTCTACAAGGGCATGATGGAAGGGGTACCGAAACGCCAGGTGGTCCAGTTAGGATTCGATATTCTTGGGTACATTCCTGATGATGTTCCCCTTCGTGACGCAGTCTTCGAAGTCATCATCGACTCCTGGTTGGAAGAGGATAACATTACTCCGTTGGTAGGTCGCGAGGACGCCTCGTCGATCGTTAGTGCTCGAGCCCAGGCTGAGGCCTTGATAACCATGTTCTATAGGCACTTCTATGAGGACCTAGGTAAGGGGTGCAAACTGCTGCAGATGTTACGTCTGCTGGCTGTCCATCACGATTTGGAGTTTCTGTACTGCCACCTGCTCACTTTGAGCTGGAGACTGTCACTGGCTGATTGTCGAGTGGATGACCTTGTCTCTCGATGTGCCACCCCAGCATTCACGGTGTCAAGAGTGAAACGTGAGCTCCGGAACCTTGAGGTGTCAGACGACCCGAAACACGGCATCAGCTATATCGCGGCCATGGCCGTCGTCCCTGAGGCGGCGGAACTCCTCATCGTCAGCGACAATCTCAACGCAGTTATTAACGCGGTCTGGCTTCATGCTAGCGTAACCAACGTGCTCCACTTTTGCATGTTGTTGCTGTACGTGCTCCGTCAGCACCCCAAACCAATGTTACCGCTCGTTCGGCATATCAACCGAGGCCTTGCCAAGCTTTTGGTGCAAAGGCAGCATATCGAGCACACGGGAATGCTTCACCTGTCTCTCATGTGGATATTGGAAGTTCGCAGACATGCTCGGTGGCGCCTTCGCATCGTCCGGAGCCGGCTTTTTCGAGTCACGTTTCGCGCGTTTACCACCTGCGGCCTTCAGAGGGTACCCGGCGCGTTGTACGGCTTGCTCAGATTAGTCAGCCACCTCCACGCTCATCCCGACCCAATGCAGGCTTTCGATGCGGGGGGACTGTTGCCTTTTATGGTGTCTGCATTGCAGTACGGACAGGATGACGATCGGCTACAGTGCGCGATCATCGACTGCCTACGCCTCATGTTGGGTCAGTACAGCCACCTGAGCGTCGAAGCGGCCACTTCATGCCTCTATGTGGTGTTTGATATCGTTCTCGGGGAACGAGTCCCTGTGCCGCAAAGCTACTTCGACCTGCTCATAGAAGCTCAGAAAATCAAGTTTGTGCAACATATACTGAACTTGGACAATGACCTCTCCATGGCCTACACCGCTTCGCTCTTACGACTGGTGGACGAGCTTAACCTGCGCGCTCTGACCCCGGAGTATCAGAGAGGTGAGCGAAATGTCACCGACAGACAGCGTCGTTTGCGATCAGAGAAATTGTCCCCGACGTTGCTCTTCGCGCTGCTTTAAGCTACGTGGAGAAACTCCAGTGGAAAGTCGACAAGGTGGCCAATCCCACCCACTGGGAAAACTCAATTCTAATCCTCAGACTTGTCCCTCACGCCTACGCAATGATGCTGAAAGCCATGAGCATGACAGTCTCCCTGCAGACCTTCTGCTATCAACCTGTGTGGCTTAGCTACCAGTGGGGCTGGTGGCACCGAGACGTTAATGTTCTACGGTATGCCCTGTTGGCCTTGACATGTCTTTACCATATAGGCGATCGGGGTCAGCTGGTGCACTGCATTCTGATCATGGCACGACACGTGCCTGACATGAAGTCCTCCGAACTCTCTATACTGCTGCCTCTCCTTTCTGATGCCGTTAAGCTGATCCGTGGACCCCCTTGCTATCATACCACAGCAGTCGCTCGTGAGATTGTCGGTCTCATCAACTTGAACTTCTGCAGAGAGCACTACCTCGCAATCTGCGACACCCTGGACTCCCTTGTCTGCTCATACTCGCCCCAGCACGGGTATCCTAACTTATTACACGGCACAGAAGTGGCACGTTTCTTGTCATGCCTGCTCCGGCACCGGAGTTGGGACGTTGTGGCAGCCGATAAGGGTTGCCGACTGATGGTCAGGTTGGCCTCTCGCGGGCGTTGGGACGTGTGGGCACTGGATAGGAGGTTCGAGGGGCTTCTGGAGGACTATTTCGCTGCATCCGAGGCCAACCCCCACTGTGGGGCCTATGCTCAGCGCTTAGTGCCTTTTATGTGCGTACCAGCTGACGTGGCAGTCACAGCCGTGGCACGGATTGGGGGTCACTTCCATGAGGGGCTTAAGCCTTGGATGGGGCAGAATCTCCGTAACGAGCTGACTATACTGACGAGGTTGTGTGCTAGCCGAACCTACACACTTTCAGTTGCCCGCCTGGGGATTCTTGACGTCACCATGCCGCTGTTGGAGCAGAACATCGTGGAATGCCAGTATCTCCTGTCACTTCTTCTGGAGGCAATCAGTCGAGACCCACTTGCCATTCGACTTTTCGCCCTCCACAAGGGATATGAAGTACTCATCAAGGCGATGCTCCAGTTGGCGGTGCCTGCATACAAGCCGTGCCTCGTGCCTCTCTTGAACGCTGCTGAGAATATGCGGCCCCATTACCGCAGCCTTCGTCGATCTCTGATCTGCAACGGCGTACCGGAGCTAGTCATGGAGTTGTTCTTGCTGAACAAGAGAGACTCAGAGCTTTGCTATAGAGTTTGCAGATTTTACGCCAAGGTCGTGGATAGTAACAGCTGCCTTATCAGGGGAACCGTAGCCCTCGATCAGGTACTTTACTTCCTGGCCCAAGTGCTGGCGCCTTCCGACAGGCCGACCCTACCCACAGCCATCGCTGCCGTTCACGGACTTTTCTCCGGCAGCGACGTTATACGAAGACTCACACTGAAGCGACTGAACCACGTCCTACGCGGTGAGCACCTGGAGTGGCACGTCCGCACAGCGGAGCAGTCAGATCCGGTGGCCACACAATGCCGCGTACTGTTTCATTCTACCGGAGTGCTGCGTGTCTTGTCCAAACGCCTCCCGCAAGTTTGGCAGCGGATAGTCACTAGAGGTACGATTGGAGGCCTCCGTCCAGAGAGACTCTGCGTTATCTTCGCCAGCATGCTCTGTTGGCTTCCGCCCGAAGACAGGAAGCTAGCAGCGACTGACGGCCTGCTTCTTCTGAGTCACGTATGCGTCACGACAGACGCTCTGTGGCTGTTCGCAACGGACAACTACTTTCTCAACGCGGTGCTTTCGCTCGTCAAGCCAGGAGACACGGATCTTTGGAACGCTATTTTCGTGTGAGACGTCGGTACAGACAAAACTCAGCCTTCACAAGGCCGTCGCCGTCGATGCCTTTATCCACCAGACCTTAGAGCAGTTCAACAACTGCGTGGTCGGTCGATGGAGCGACTGTGCAGTGCTGATAGACCGACTAGTCCTCGCGCTGCGCGTCCGCCCACAAGATGCCTCGGTGGCGTTTCGCTACTTCGAGCCAGTTCTGAGGTTGTGCGGACCCCTAATAGCGATGACGAAGAACTACTATGCTGATGGCGAGCACGTGACAGTCGGCCAATGCAGAGGGTGCCTCCGGCTGCTAATTCCGCTGGTTGAGACGTACTTGAAGGTGCAGGAGCGCGTGGCCCCGCGAGTTAGACACATCCTATGGCGACTGGGAATGTTGACTGCTGAACGCGCCTGCAGTAACAGCTTGATGGTGGTTTTCGACATGGATCTTATCGCCGACTACATGGGTTTCTGCGCTGTTTTATCTGAATCGCAGCACGCAGAATACTGGAAGGAGGATCTGACCTACTACCTCACTACTGAGGAACACCTATTCTGGTCGTGTCTGTGCTACAACACGCACGTGGTTCTGCCGGTGGCGGCTTTCCTGCGCCTGATCGTGAGTCTGGGGTGCGGGCCATTTTCACGAGTGTGGTTACTGCACCGAATGCTGGAGGTTGCGCAGCTGTTCGCGACCAACAAAGGGATACTAGACTCGGCGGTCTTGGCGCTCGTGGATATCGTGGCTTCGGAAGATGTGTGGGCGAATCTCACTATTGTAGACCTGATCTGCAACGTCATCATGAGCTCTGCCACTGCGGACGCCCAGCCCAGTCCCATGCCATTCAAGGCCGTCGCTCGCCTGCTGAACACTCTGGGGTCATACCCGATCACGTTGGATTCTGTGGGACGGTTATCAGCCTCGTTGAGCGCTCTGGCCCACGAATTCTCAGATCATGAATATATGCTCTCCTCCTGGGTAGATATGGCAGTGGCATACTGTGCAAATGGCGGGCTGCCTGCTCTGATCATGTATGGCGACGCGGCAGGCCATCTATCTCGACTTATTCTAAACCACACACAGACGGAGGCTGGCAACGACACTGCTCTGCAGCTGGTGCTGATTTTTCTGAAGTACGGCGACGAAAGCAGCATGCGCCACCTGTTTCGGAACGTTATGTTGGTCGATGCATTCCTTGGAGACCAGCGACGCCTATCTTGGATGGACAATTCGTATCTGGCGTCACTGTTCTGTGAAGTCATCTGCGCCGTCGGGACCATCGATTCACAAGGAACTCTATTGCGGAACAGCGAGTGGACGACCAAACAGCTTTGGCAAAAATTTCCTGAAGATGAGTTTGTCAACCGAGCCATGAACATGATGCAGTTGTCATCCGCGGACTTCAGCGTACCAGATGACTACAAACTACTGCCCATGATCCGCGGTTCTGACGTTTTAACCAGAACAAAGGACTCTCTCCGAGGCTTAACTCGGCAACCTGAACTCGCGCTGCACGACTTCATCGAGGAACACTTGCTGATCAACCCTGAGAACGCGGCGATGCCCACCATTAGACAGGCGTATGAAATGGTAGCGATGAGGCAGACCAGGCGCCAACTGGTCAACTTGTTTGATGCCAACGATACCGATCTGTCTAACAAAATGCAGCAGGTGTCTCGCTTCTACACAGACAACGCCCTCGTTAGTCACGACCTTTCTACGTTTGCAGGCCAGGAGATGCTGTACTCCGCAGAGTTTCTGACCAAGCTCATCCTTTTCGTGCCCGACTCTGTTCGCGTTTTTGTGGAACGCAATATCGCTTCCGCCACCGTCAGCGTGGTCTCTAACCCGTCCAACTGTCGAGAGCTACGCTCTGCCGCAACTGTGCTGTTAGGCTACATCGTTGAGTTCCGAGAGCCCGGACTGAATTATGTGCTTGCCTACTGTCCAGACATCAGAACCGTAGTGATGGAAAACCTCACCCGATTAGGTTCTGAGTACAAGCAGCTCACCTATAAAGAGCGTGAACAGCACTGCATCGCCAACCTGTTCGCCTGCAGTTGCTTTGGTACGCGGGGTGGCTCTTTTTCTGGCTCGTTCTACGAGGTGCTCGATCAAATCTGGCTGAATTATGACAACCGTGGGACCTTGTCCAGCTTCGTGCTCTACCACTTGATGAGGTCCATGCGTCAGTGCTTCACTCCCGCGCTTCACGACACTTTGATCATTGAGCTGAACTTCCATATGCGAGCGCTGGAGCAGATGATGGCCTCCCCCAATCCACTTCTCTGTAATGCCATCATCATCTGCATCGGAACCTGGTGCAAATCTCGCAAAGTGGCGGATGCTTTCGGAGAAGCGGACGTCTTTTACAAGTTCGAGATTGTCAAAAGTCGCCACTGTGGCCACCCCCAGCACGGGTCTCGGACCATGAGGAACATCTCGTTGGCCACCGCTACCTTGGTAATGGGCAGCGAGGCTAATGTTCGCCGATTCATCAACGCTGGCGGGCTGCCGCATACTGCCCGCGCATTGATGGACAATCAGGGGAATTGGGAAGTCATATTCGGAATCGCCGGTATGATCGCCAACATCGCACACAAGCTGGAGGGTGTCAAGTCGCTGATTGCCATGGACAGAGAGTTCCTTCGAACGCTGGTGCAAACGCTGACGTCTTATCGTGGGCGGCCTGACGAAGCAGCCAACAGAGCGCTCAGCTCGCTCCTGACGGCGTTGAACAACCTCAGCGTGAACTATACCATCCAGCAGGTTCTCAATGAAGAAGGGATCCCTGCGGCTTTCTTCAAGCTGTCAAGTCTGTGGCGATCACTGGACACCGCCACCCTGGTGGCCACAGTCAACTGCATCCGGAATCTGACCATCGCCTACGAACCATCCGCTTTGGAAACGTACATTCCAGTGCTGAACGTCATTTTTAAGGTCGTGCAGAATAGTTCCAACGTGGCGCTCATCTCGTCCAGCTGCGAGGTATTCCGGAACGTCTGCAGACTGCCTGAAGCTAGCTACTATTTGGTAACCAAAGGACTTTTGCCGTGGATATTGAAAACGTTGGATGCTTACATGTCAGAGATGATCATCGTCAGGGCGTGTTTAATATGCGCTTCGCTCATCCTGAAAACCATACGCAAACCCTCTCCAGTCTGCGATGAAGAAATTCTGACCCGTTTATTGGACCTCTCTCGCCAAATCGCGTGTGGCTCCTTCTTGCAGGAAACCCGGCCTGCGGCACACACGGAGCAGGACGAGATGGATGTTGTCGGTAAGGCCTTTGCTTTGCAAAGGCACGTGTTCATCTCCGGGGGCATCGACCTGTGTCACGTTTGGTCTACAATTTGGGGGCCGCAGTCCTGGTTGTGGTTCGTCGTTCGTCTGTCGGAGTCTACAGGCCTGTACAAACCATCAACTGTTGAGGAACTATTCAAGGCCACATGCGCCTTTATTCAAGTGGCGAACGGCAAAGTCATCTACATGCCTGAAGTCGAGTACGTCATCCACAGAAGACATGTTGTGATCGAGTACGAGGTCCCTGCCTCCGAAGACGAAAGCGTTGAAACGGGACGGCCCCAGCCCAGGACTCCCACGATAATACCGCCTCTGGACCTCGTTGATACGGAGGAACGCTGGTTCGCACGCAGACGCAAGCATACTAAAACAGAGCTGTGGCGTCGGAAACTCAACCACAATAAAGTATTCGACGACCTCTCCGACGACGACATAGAAGTGAAACTAGCGCATCAAGGTACATACATAGCGCCCAACAACTACGAGACACTCCCAAATTTCCGGCTTGTACGCATAACGCAGTCTGAATGGGATGCTTTTACAGGTATGACCATCGAGGAGCAGATGAGCTTCATCTCGACTGTCGCTACGTTTCTACGCCATCCCCTTTACTTGCCCTATGTCAGGCTGCAATCGCTGGCGCTGGGAGCGTGCAATGCCCTGTTGGCAGGAAATAACTCGCTGCTTGACGCTTTGCACACGCCTCGCCAGTCACCGGAGGGAGAGGCGCTAAAAATGGCTCTCTACTGGATACGCCTCCTCGTCTCAGCACACGGGTGCAAGCTGCAGCTGACCAAGCAGATACTGTTGTTCGTCGCTAACTCATTGAGGCAGACGTCGGCGTTCATGATGTCCTTCTTTCCGACGGATATACCTGAACTTTTCCTGTGAGCGGAACGTGCGCTATCCATACAGAGATGCGGCGCGAGTTAGCCTGCAGAGTATGCCTCGCCGGTTCCTGGATCAGGCGACACTAATGCGAAACCACGTCCGTACATTCGGAAAGATTCTGCGTGGGATTCTGGCAGGGGACCCCGACGCAAGGCAGGAGATAAAGGCTTTCTTAGATCCGTCCCCTGATTTGGAAATGCAGCTAGGCTGGCATCAGGACGCATTCCCATTCGGGGTCTATAGCATTCCTTGCAGGCAATACGTCCGTGTGGGCGGCATTCTGACCTGCTGGACCCTAAAGACCACCAACAAAAACAACAAAGCTTTCTTTTTCTGGAGAGCTAACGGCAGTTTAACCAAGCTGATATACAGCATTCGTGAGCACGCGGGAGCTGGAGAACGGGAACTGTTCCTACTCTCCGATGTTAGAACTAATTTGTGGACTGCAACTATGCGCGTAGATAAAGGGCGAGAGGCGTGGCCACCACTGCAGAGCGGCTCGCGAAATTGGCCCCAGGATAGGTGCTTTAGCCTTACAGGCCACAAGAACCGCAACCCAGCGGCGGAGGAGAAGCCGACGGTGCTCTGTCTGAAAGCTGAGGATTCTCACGAGCGCGACCTTCTGATGGAGATCATGGCTCTGTGGTGTCTGGGTCTTGCAGCGACGTAGCGCAAGATTGGTACATGAATGGCAACACATAATTTCGAATTCTGAAGCGATGACCCGAATCCTGATCAACCCTAAAAGCAAAGGTTGTCGTATCGTGGAATCACTCCTGCTGGGCACTGGGGCGGTGATTCCCACCGATGCCCAAGGCGTCTCGGAGGATGTCATCTCCGGCGATTTACCCAAGGGAGTGTCGCTGCCGGCTGATATTGCAGGGCCAATGCAGCTGCCGAGTCCTCCAGCCCCTGGTGCCGAGGGCGGTGCTGGCGATGAGGGAGCCCCTCCAGACATGCCGGCCTTCGACATACAGAAGTTGCTCCAGATGTTGTCGACCGCCAATCAGGGTAGGCCGCGGGTGAAGGCATTTTTCGACTCCAGAGCCGACATGGCCAAGAAAATTCTTGGGGAGCGGGAGGATGTGGAGCCTTCCATGACCAAGGTCGAGACAATCAATCCCAACTTGGACATGCGAGTCGTCGTGATGCCCACCTCGAAGTACGAGGAGAGCGCGTCCATGGGCTGTCTCAAATCAGGACAGACATTCGCCGTGGTGCAGTTCAAGGTCAACAGAACTGAGCCTGTTGACCATGCACTTTTGGGTTTTAACGAATTCAACTACACAAACAACACACCTGAAGACGTTTTAACAGTTGTGATCTGGGCCGACGAAGGAGAAGACATGGCGTCGGTCCTCACGCCAAAGCTACATGAAACGCCACCAGCCTCGAAGGGTCCTTTTGTCATTGGTCTAGGCATTGGATCCGTCATTCGGAGCAAGCGATTCAACCCAAACATCATTCGTGACCTGGTCCAAGACAGCATCAGCGAACGTCGATACATCCTTGGTATGCAAGGACTCCCGGTGATCAACGAAGAAGACCGGAAGTCTGGACTGTTGGCTGTGAAGGACCTCAGCAATGAGAAGGGACTCAGCAGGCTACAAGAGATGCTCTCGAAGAGCCAGCACATAGACATCACGCTGTTCGCTTCGCAGACGCCATCTCGAGACCGTTTGGAGGCATTCGAGGCTGCACTGATGTACAATTTTGGACTTCCTGAGCAAGACACCAAATTCGTCGCGCCAACGGTGAAGATGGGGGCCATCAACGGCCGAACGTGCGCGATTCCAATAGACGACATCGACCGACAAAAGAGGATGGCCAAGTACCGCATGGTCATCAATGCAGCCCAACGCAGGTCGATGATCGCCATGCGTATGGAGTCCATGTTGGGTCAAGAGACGTCTGATGACACGCAGCAAATCACTGCTGACGACGTTCCCAGTCCGGACCTCACCGACGCGGAGATCGAAGACTTGGAAGCGCGCTTCGCCAACGACGTTGTAGAACGATACATGTGTCCCCAGGTCTACATCTTGGACTTCGAGAAGCTCACTCCGAGAGACCGGGCATTCATCAAATTCCTCACAGCTATGAGTGCGGGGATGAAGGGGCCACAGATGCCCGTGAGCACTGTGATCTTCCCCTTGGGACGTTATATCTGTTTGCGCATCAACCCATCCGAGCCCTCTGCCGTAGGTGATGGATCTTCGCCTCGCGAGACCTTAAAGTCCTTTCAGCTCCCAGACGAGGAACTGAAGGAGTTGTGGGCCTCCTTCAAACACGTAGCTCCAGTGCAGCAATGCAACCCCATATACTACATGGAGGCGATGAACAGCTACCAACGTTGCGGGTTGAGTCCGGAGCTGGCGTTGAAGGCTATGAAGGAGGAGACTGACTACGTTGAGAGCACGCCCAGCTCGGAGCTCGCTTCTGCCTTTCGCCAGTGGCTCGACGACCTCGCGGAGGAGAAGCTGCCGGCAGAGGCGGGAGCTGTGCTATTCTCCCAGTCAGTTCTGGCGCAAGCGGAGGTAATGCCGGACATGGGGTCATTTCAAATGTGAATGATATAAATGAAGCTCTTTCATGTGTACTTTCATATAGTCGCAACTAAAGCACGTCAATCAGCCGTTCCTGGATGTGAAGACGTGATGGCGCAGTTCCGTGTGGGGGGAGGAGACGTGTGATGGGAGTTTGACCTTTGCGGGAGAGGTGGTCTTTATTGGCAGGGCCGTGAATTCGTGGTACCGCACTCCAACTCCCTGGTTGTGTCGGGAGCTGGAAACCTTGTCGCCAAAGTCAACAGGAATCTCTCTCTTCTGGCGGTGGATTGTAAACTGGTGAAACTTCAGCTTCGATGGCTTGACAGGTTTTTCGGATTCTCCGACAGATGATGGCGCAGTGCCAGAAGGAGGTGAAACCTGTCCTCTCTGTGGTACCCCTACGACAGGCATAGCTTGTCCCGGAATTTTGGCGGTGGGCTCTTTACGAGGGTGGCTTGTGAACTGGTGAAACTTGACTTCTGACGGCTTCACAGGCCTTCCATATCTCTCATGACTAACAGGCTCCTCAGGTGGCAGTCCCCTCTCAGCAGGCGGTCGTTGCTCCTCTGACGGACTCCTAGGAGCGGGAGGAGGAGGTCGTACTGGTATTGTCACAGAGGGACTTTCGGG
>NW_027151783.1:0-1778 GCF_019968955.1 Porospora cf. gigantea A | reverse complement strand
GTACCTCCACCGCTGTCCGCGGCGGACGAGGCCAAGCTGCAGGAGTTGTTGCAACGGCGGAACCAAAGGCGGCAGCACGAACGCTTCCTCGACGACGAAGAAAAGACCCTATCTTTTGGGGAACTCCTCCGCAAGTGGAAGGTAGAGGGACAACAACAGCGACAAATGAAAGAAGAATTGAAACCCTATGACTACGAGGATTTGGGGTATCCCACTGACGCCGAACGGGAACTCCCGAAAGCGGAGGTCCGGAGGATAATTTGCGAGAGGAAGGAAGCCAAGTGGATCGACCTCATGCAACGGAAAGGCGTCCCCCTCCACTCGTGCCAAACATGCCGACGCACGGTGACGGATCGACACCGCTGCTTTAACACCGGCCTCCGCATCCCCCATAGGACCGACACCCCGTACCAAAAGACGGAATTGATTGCCCAGGCCGGACCGAGAGGCAGCGTGAAGATGCAGCTTCAGACGGTAATCGATCCGCATGCCCTCCTACGAGAAGCGCAACGCGTCCAAGGATTCTTAGACGACGGTCACCAATATGAACCGAACGCACAAGGGGAGAGCCATCTCTGCCAAACGGACCTCCGGGTTCACCCCGAACGCCGTTGACTAGGCGAGCCCCAAGGGAACCCCGCGCCGCGCGACCACGCGCTCCGCTCCGCCGTCCCACCTCCACCTGACATCACCACTCCCAGTACCAGCGCAACAGGACGCGGTCCCTACGAGCACCGGAATGCTCCCGAAACGGTCACGTACACGTTTAAGGTATCCATCGGGCCACCAACCAAGAGTCATACGGGAACTAACCCCCTACAATTCCTACCCCTCGGCCAGGGCGGCGCGACATACCTGGGACTAGTGGACTCTGGCTCCCAGCTCAACTTACTAGACGAACGTCTACTCCACCACCTCAGCGCGACGACGACCCGACCCGCGGGGGCCCCTCAGAATATCCGGGGCATCGCCGGAACCCCACAGAAGATTAAGGAATGGGTACAACTCACCCTCCATTTAGAGAACGGCAGCGACGTCACCGAGACCTTCGCAGTCGTCACAGACGGATCGTACGCCGTGGTCCTCGGCCTACCGTTCCTGAGCACATTGAGCGCCGCTCACCACCCGAAGCGAGAGACGCTGCTAACCCCCCAAGGACCCCTAGCCCTAGTGACATCACCCCAGATGAACCGAATCATCCCAGCACCCGCACCCAAAGAGAAGAAAGTAATAAGACCGCCTCCCCGAACGACCACTACGAATACGACCACCCCGAATAAGACACCAGAAGAAATGCAAGACGACAATAACACCGAAGAACTACAGGGATTAGACAAGCAACTCGCACAACTCGCGCCAGAGCATAAGGAAAAGGCCAGAGCAACATTACTGGAATACGATGATCTTTGGAAAGGGGGAAGACGCGGACTGGCAACTGCAGTAGCTCATCGTATCCAGCTCAACACGACCCGGCCCATTAACGCAAAACCCCGCTCCACCACCGAAGAGCAGAAGAAAGTCATCGACAAAGAGGTCCAAAAGATGCTCAAAGGGGAAGTCATCCGACCGTCCAACTCCGCTTACGCTTCGGAACCCGTACTCGTCCGCAAAGCGACGGGCGACTGGCGCTTCTGTATCGATTATCGAGCTATCAACCAAGCTACGGAGCTGGATCGATACCCCCTCCCCCGGATAACCGACCTCATCAATGCCGTCAAGGGCTCCCGCTACTTTGTGGCGCTTGACCTCAAGGCCGGCTATTGGCAGATTCCGATGGA
>NW_027151782.1:0-1780 GCF_019968955.1 Porospora cf. gigantea A | reverse complement strand
GGGGGGGAAACGCTTGCGAAAGCAGGAGGTCTTGCGTGTGAGAGGCAGTGCCTTTGACAGGATGGACCACGACACTCTCATTCAAGGGGGGTATCTGAGACGAAACCGTACGTGCACCACCTACCTGAGTCATGATGAACATGTAAACTGAGAAGGAGCAAGTTTGAATCCCCATGTCAAGGATTTGGGGGGGAAACGCTTGCGAAAGCAGGAGGTCTTGCGTGTGAGAGGCAGTGCCTTTGACAGGATGGACCACGACACTCTCATTCAAGGGGGGTATCTGAGATGAAACCGTACGTGCACCACCTGTTTGAGTTAACGTTTTCACATATATCTCCAGCACGCGAAAGTCTAACATCTCCGGCTTCGGACCTGCTCACTGAAGCCAGAGCCCTAGTTCATTTCGATGAGGATGCCGGCGAGATGAAACTTTTGAGGAGATATCGGGAAGATGAAACTTTTGAGAACAGCGTCTTTGTAGAGTCGACCTTTCAGTATATTTGTAAGGGGACCATGCTAATCTTCTCTGTGTATTTGTAAATCCTCTGGATCTACAAGTTGAAGACGGCTTGCGCCTCGGCACTAGCTACCACAAGCAGGTGTCTCACCCGAGTGCTCACAGGACTCGCAATATGTCCGACTTATGGGGGTGCACGTGAGTTCAACGTTGCTCACAGATACATTATATCGTATTCGTCGAATATCTCATCATGAGCAGGCTCCACCCACCGCTGCGCTAGGTCCTCCCCTTCAATGCCTTTCCCGTGCATGAAAACACATAGGATCCCAGCCGGGAGTTGAGTCGACGGTCCTAGTAGTAAGCAGATCCGGAGTCGGATCCCAGATGGGAGTTGAGGCGACGGTTCTAGTTGTAAGCAGATCAGGAATCGGAGTGCTGCTGATGTCTTCGTCCGGCACACACATCACGCAAAAAGAAGGCCAAAGTAGGCGCAACAATCGTCCCCACGGGGAGTAAACTAACGGTAAAGGCAACCAAACCTGCACAGCCAAAATACAGTTTACGAACACCTCAGTTACATTGACGATGTACCCATTCTACGGTCTCCAGATGAGCAAGGCACTCCTCACACCGACGCCCCCTGCGTCGCCCTACCCTCTTGGTTGCGATTTCTCGAACCATGTTACTTGAACGACGTGTGCTTGACCGGCAGCGTCAGTAAGGCGTACGCGCACTAGAAGCTTGGAAAATGAAGGTGACCTCCGGTTCCGACTGCCAGCTCTCAGCGATGCGCAGCAGCATTCGCCGGATGTGCTTCACAGATGCGTGACGCAGCAACTCGCAGGTGCCTCCTTGGCGGTTGAATCTGGGAGCCGCTGGGTTGGCCAGCACCGATGCCCAGAGGCTGTCGCAGTAGCGCGCGAGGCTCGGGCGAGGATGGCAAGTGTCGCTGAGCACCTCCTCTCTCATAGTGTCGATTTCTTCTGGCGAGAGCCACTCTAAGGGACTGGGAAACTCCTTAAACATAAACGATCGCACAGCCTGCTGCACCTTTCTTTCGGCCTTCTCCTTGTCTGTTTGCAGCACCACCTCTAAGTAGGTGGACGTCCTGTCTGGGAGTAATCCGCTTCGGGCTGTCACGATATATCCAAGGGAGTCCCGCGTTCGTAGCGTATCGAATAGGTACGCAGAGAGCCTGCTAGCCAGAGCCTGCTCCAGATGCACGCTCGCCAGCCACTCTGGAGTTCCAGGTGTGTACTTGGGAGAGACGGGAACGGTGAGAACCACAGCACTGGTCTCTTGATCGGTTGGAAACCGTCG
>NW_027151781.1:0-14431 GCF_019968955.1 Porospora cf. gigantea A | reverse complement strand
CTTATCACTGAATGCAAGTCCGTTGAGATGCACCACGAGTCCGTCGCTGAGGCTCACCCCGGTGACAACGTCGGCTTCAACGTCAAGAGCGTTGCTGTCAAGGACCTCAAGAGAGGATACGTAGCCTCTGACTCTAAGAGCAACCCCGCCTTCGCCGTCGAGAACTTCACCTCGCAGGTCATTGTCCTTAACCACCCCGGTGAAATCAAGAACGGGTACTCTCCCGTTCTGGACGCCCACACTGCGCATATCTGCTGCAAGTTTGCCAACATCCAGGCCAAGATGGACAAGCGAACCGGTAAGGTTCTCGAGGAGAACCCCAAGGTCGTCAAGTCCGGCGATGCCTGTCTGGTCGTCCTTGAGCCCACCAAGCCTCTGTGTGTGGAGCCCCTCCAGGACTTCCCCCCTCTGGGTCGATTCGCTGTCCGTGATATGAAGCAGACTGTGGCTGTTGGAATCATCAAGTCTGTTGTGAAGAAGCAGGCTACTGGAGGCAAGAAGAAGTGAGATGCGTGAGCATTGTGTAAGAACTCGTTCTGTCGTCGTTTGCAATCTGTCGAAATATTCGCCAGTTCCTTACTGGCGCTTACATATGGACTTCTTAGACTCGTTGCCAGTTCCACACTGACTGCCGTTTACATGTGGCACTAGTACACCTCGTCGTCAGTCGTCGCCAGTTCCGTGCTGACTGGCGTTTACATATGGCACTAGTGCATGTCATCACCCGTTAACTCGGGGTGTTAACTTTAGACGGCTGTCACAATCTTGACACATGCGAAAGCATCCGGACCAGCCAGGAAGGCTGCTCAAAGTACGCCGCACGTTCGCCAACCTCTCGTCGGTGGTCCAAAATGTGTCCAGCGAGAAACGGCAGCGTCGGGCTGTGTGAAGATATGCATTCCACATACTTGCGATAAAGCAAGTCAAGGTCACCGATGTAGACACCGAAACTCTGCTGAACGAGAGTGGAAAGGTTACCCCTCTCATCAGCTGTCATGTGGAAAAGGTAACGGTCGCCAGTCAGGTAATCGCGGAGGTGATCGGTCGAGCTGATTGTGCTGACAAGGCATTTCTCGAGCTCCGCAATAACGGTGGTTCCCAGCCAGTACACGCGCCGATGTTGCTGGTAGCCTTCACGGAGCCGCTCGAAAGACTGATATACAGCGTAGTAGTACACAGGACACGTAGCAAGAGCGAGGCCAACCACACCCACAACTCCGAGGAGCACCACGCTAGAAAAGTCCCACTGGGGGCATAAGATGGCCACTGCCAGCCTATCCAGCAGAGAGAGGGTCCGTTGAAACGACGCAAATGTCTGCATAGAAGGCAATGCAGCTTCTCACCGAGTCTGCGACCACACGTAGATCTTTCCACATAGACCGCAGCCCCTCTAGCGGGGAGGATGATCCCTTGGGCCCCGAGTTCAGAAGGTTGCCTAAAGTCTCCAGCACGACGTCAACTGTGATTTTGGCTTCGTCGACGTCCTCCTGCTCGCATTCCGAGTCCACATGAGTCTCATCGTGCTTCAGAAGCCCGATCAAATCAGCAGCTTTACTTTTTTTTGGCGGAGCTCCGAGAATGAGGCTACGAAGGTCCGGTTCCCTTGACTCGCCGTCTGATGCTTCTCTCGGACTTTCAGATTTCCTTAGGATGTCGCACGCGAGGTAGGGCGAAACTCGAAGGACATGCTCAGTCGGCTGCATCCCCCCCGCGCAAGATATCATCAACAGAACATAGAGCTTGTGGAGCCAGTCAGTGATTGCGTTCATAAAACGAGCGCAGCCCTCATAAACATCCCAAAAGAAGGCCCCAGCTGCGGGCGGGCTCTGAAGAAGGTTGCTGTAGATGCCACAGGGAGACCACCAGCCTCGTTGGCGAGACAAGCCCTTCATCTGGCACTGGATCGCAGCCTTTAGTAGGCAGGCCTCAGCCAAAACGGACAGCTCTGCGTGGTTGTAGCCGCTGTAGTAGATGTAGTGCGTGTTTGGATTAATCCCCTCGAGTTGCGACGTCCAGGAAGTAGGGAAGTGCTCCACTGGCGCCAAGAGATGGTCCATGGGCGGCAGCAGCAAAAGTAGTACCGGGAATCTGTTCAGCAGATGAACGAGACGCTCCTTGGTCTGTGTTGCTGACGTCCATGTCCTTACATATGTTTTCTGCAGCAGGCCGCCTACCGTGATCACTAGTACTAGTACGGACAAAGGATTATGTCGTAAGAGTGAGAGAGCGGCAAAAAATGCACATGCCCAGAGGAACGTCCTCTCAGGTTGACGCCAGGAGAGCACGTAGAGCACGCTCTCTCTCAGAGTAAGAATGTTGGTAGCCACCAAAGTGAGCTTCTGGACGTCCAGAGTCAGGCGTTTAGGCTCCATTTCGTCCGTGAGCTCCTCTGGATCGAAGAGGCAGTTGGGACTGGTCAGCGCGCTGGCCGGCATGAATGCGAACCACCAAGGTCGGGGAAACCTTACAGTCAGTGTAACAGTGGAATCGGGAGCGACATCGACCTTGTCGAACGCAAGTCCTGTTGGTATCTTGGAGGTTAGGTCGTCCAATCGCAGCGTGATGATTTTTGGTCGTAAGGAGGCACATGTAGCTTCAGCCTGGGAGAAAACGGAAGACCCCAAGTACACTGATCCCTCCACACACATATCAAACCAATGGAGTGAGAAGTGATCGCCTGGTCCTGAGCTTATCAACGGAAACGTGGCCCCTTCCCCAAACAGTTCGAGAGTGTCGGCCGATTCGACACACACGATGTCGTTGAGAAGCAGCAGCCCTGTAGGCTTCTCCACACAGGCCCACAGCACAGACGGCGACTGCACGTGTAAACCGTTGGCGGCGATGGGCTTCACGGCGCCAAAGGAGCAGCCTCCCTCCAAAAGCGTGGCTTCCCCGTGTCTGTCAAATACCTGTGCGTCGAGGAGCGGCTTGCTCTCGGTGTCAGACTCACAGGAGTCAGTGAGTCCGAATATTTGGCCATCGATACGACGCTTGAGTGTAGAGGCCCATGAAGACAACTCTAGTGTCTTTCCTTTCGTCAGGCGTTTGAACGTCTGCTGCAGCCTAGGGTGACCGGAGCTTGGCGCCGGCTGGTAACCTACTGGGGAGGGCGGCACGCTGGACGGTATCGAAAAGGTAAGGCAGTGGGTTGTGAGGCGGGATGTGTGAGGTGGTGCGACGACAGAGTCCCTTTTCTCGTCGTCGGTATGTCCCTCGAAGTTGTCGGAGCGTAGACTCTGCATCAAGTCCAACTGGCTGGGGGTAGTGTGAGACTTGCTCACCTGCCAAAGGAACTGTTCCCGGCCTGTTGACAGTGCGAGGGTCTTCAGGAGCCAAGGTAACCCATTCAGAGGTGGTCGTATGAGGCTGCGACTGTCAGCTGCCAGGTGGTGTAAGAATGAACGAGGAATGGACCCCCACACAGCCATCTTCTTCATCAAGCCGTTCCAGTGGCGAGCCTTTACTAGTGAGGGGCTACCAAACAGCATGTTGTGGCCTGGGACCACTAGCGGCGGCGTTTGGGGAAAGGACACTACCCAGGTCCAGTAAGCCTGGAACTTCGGTGTGATCGCGCCCACATGAGACCCATACAGGTTCCAGTGGCATGAGGCGGCCTCCAGCTTCAGTCCCTAAGTGAGACCAAGACAGCCTACCCACACTGCGCAAGTCCACATGCTTGAAGCTGAAGAGTGTGCAACCCCTGATCGCTAAGAATCGCGCCTGTAGGCGGTTGGTGGTGCGCGTGCGCCTGAAGAGCCAGGCGCCCTGAAAGAAGTCTAATGGCGGAAGTTGCGTGTCCACATGCTGAGGAAACGGGTCATCTCGAGAGTGTCGACAGGACTGGAGAGGGTCCTGTGAGGCCACAAGTGTCATTCGATACTTGAATTTCGCGAAATCGGATGGACGAGGGAAAAAAAAGGACTCTTCAGGCGGCGACTGACATTAACAGCAAACGACAGCGGCTGCAGTCACTGTTGTCAACTGTAAAGAAAAACTCCCATGAGGTGCTGTCGTGGGAGCAAGCCGAGAAGAGACTACTGGCGGACTCCTCGCTACGCGTTGGGGACAGCATCCGTGTGCGCTGGAATGTGTTGCCAGTTAGATCGGATACTGAGGAGAGCGACACTGAAGCTGCAGGCGAGGGTGAAGGCAGCCCTGTGACTAGACGTCCTACTATAACGGTGGAGGGAGTTAATGTGTCCAACGAAGGTGTTGATGAGGAAGCCGATCTGAGTATCACCATCGACGACGGCAGCGATGAGGAAGAGGTTTGGTGGCCAGCTGTCGTCGACTACCATCCGGCTACGTGCCAAGTAGATCCACAGTCTGGTTGTATATCATCGCAGCCCTGCTGTCCCAAAGAAGGCCCTTCCGCCACACCCCTATTCTGTCTCCACTACGAAGCCTTCGGAACGTTCAGTGCGGAGACGTGCCCAGTGACATTCAACTCCGACCGCACGCTGGTCCACGAAGGCAGCGGCGTGCTCTCGTACCACTGCGAGCGATTACACGGCCCGTTCCAGGCCGTAGTGGTGGCCGATCTTGAAGTCGCCCTAGACATCATCCTAGAAGACGTGATAGCTCTTTGTTGCGGCTCGACATTTGACGCCCTCGGCGCCAACGAGAGCGCTGTGGGAGCTTTCACCAGCATCTTCAAGGTGAGCCACTGGTCCAGCATGTACGCAGACCTTCTGCCGGGAGAAGATAAAGAGCGGCAAACAAACGTTGTCGGAAGAAGACATTGAAGAGTTCAAAAAGCAGTTGACTTCTAAAAAGTCTAATAGGGATTGAGAGCGTAGCACACCTCATGCACAGATGTCATTGTGAAGGGCGTCATATTTGTTGCGACTTCGTCTGCCCAGAATGGTTGTGCAGCGGTGAAACCAACGTGGGAATGAGCGCGACGCCGTTTCCACGATCCTGCCATCGGCGTAAATGAAATCACGGACGTCCGAGCTCGGACCGGCTTGGTACCAGCGTCAGCAGTTAAGCAGTACGATTGCAGCCTTCGATGTTTGTCTGCACGGGGACTTGCACGTTGTTGAAAACCCTGGCTAGCACGTGCATGTTGTAAGGCCTGGTCGTTCGGCGGCTTTTCGAGTGATGAGCGGGCAGTGGTCTGCGTTTCAGCAGTTTTAGTCACTTGTGGCACATGCTTTCGTGCTGAGAAGTACCTCTCCTGCTCCGACGACTCGGAGTCTGAGACGGTGTGACCAGTGGGCCAGCTGAACACACGGGAGACCATGTCACTATTTTACTATTTACGCGCTCAGACATCCTACTTTGAAGGGTTATCGGTGACATTGCCCACACACAACGCGCGTACAGGTAGTCGTAAGCTGTATTATTGAATACCCCACCACTTTATTAATCATTTTTCGGCGTCGATGTCGGACCCTCCTCAAGGAGATGATCAGCAAAACTATCCCCCGTTTTTCCCCTTGATCAGTCCGTTCCCAATGAGCCCTTACGCCGTCAGCAAACCTGCTCAGCAGTACAGTCCCTTTGGGAGCATGATGCCTTCTGGGATGCAGCCAGGCTTGCAATCGGGAATGCAGGCTGGGATGTCGACAGGCATACCTCTGGGAATTCCGTCGATGCAGCCCATGCAGGTGCCAAGTCCGCGGGGAGTCTCAGCCCATTTACAGCCGCAGCAGGTTAGTGTTCATGACGGGCCTTTGGGCAGTTTCACATACAACCGGCCGCAGCAACAACCACCGCAACGCAAGCCTCCCGACGCGGAGAGACCGCCCGATCCCAAGCCGGGCCCGCGCTGGAGTGGTGGCTCTCCACAGACCACGACCTCGGGGCCCGACCGCCGAAAAGCCTTTCCCACGAAGCCTTTCGTCGACTACGCGGACACCGTGTTCGACCCAGAGAGTTCTTTGGGCTTGGACGAATGCGGAGCACTGGTCCCGTGTGCGGCGACGCTACGGAAGCGATTCGTACGGAACAAAGGTACGAAGCCGGCTACCTCCACCACAGTAGGGTACCTGCCCAACGACCTACGTCTCCAACCGGATTTGGTGTGCGGAGGATGCTTTGTCCACCAGCGTCCAGTCGAGAATTGTCTCTACGCTGGAGATCGTTTGGTTGAGTGCGCGACGTGCAATGTACTCACGCACCGCCGCTGCTACGGAGTCTACAACTTCCACGCTCGCGGCGTGGGAGTCTCTAAGTTGCTCAAGTTCCAGTGCGACGCCTGTGCCGCTCCGTCACCACCGAGTTGCTTTTTCTGCGGACAAGGATCCGGTTTGATGAAGCAAGCGGAAGCACAACCCTACTTCGCCCACGTGTGGTGTGCCTTGTGTCTGCCTAAGCTGGTCACATGGCTTGATATCGCGACTATGGCATTTCAGATCAATCTGCCAGTGCCGGAAATGCATGGGGAATGCTTCCTTTGTAAGACAGGGCCCAGCCAGAACGGCGACTGCCTCAACCCACCCCTCAACTGGTCCGGCGGTCTAGTGGGGTGTCAGCACACGGACTGCGGCGCTGTCATGCACCCTATGTGCTTACAACAGTATTCGATCCGCGCAGAGCAGGACGGGCATCCCTGGGGAGGGATCAGCTGCCTCGAAGTCAACATGCAGCGCCTGTTCCGCCCAGACGATTACCTTGCGGCATTGACGAAGCCGCCTCCCGATGCATACGAGGTAGATTGCTACTGCCCGCAGCACGTCTTGATGAAGACTTATTGTTTCTGCGACCGGTCTCCAGAGGTGACTCAGACCGAGCTGATGATTCAATGTGATTTCTGTCTAGAGTGGGTCCATCAGTTGTGCCTACAGGATTTGAAGTACTACTTCGATGGCACTACAGCACCTATTGACCTCGCGTCTCAAGTCAATTTTCTCTGCCCTTTCTGCAGCATTTGGAGACTGATGTTTCTGACACTAGACCAAGAGTGGAGTGAGCACGTTAGGCCAACATTGGATGATTCGGTGGATTTTGCTAAGCCTCAGCCCGCGTCTCTGGTAGCGTCGGCCGCCTCGATGTCGTTGATCTCAAGGTACCGCCTCGCCTCGGACACGCAGCGCGCCACGACGCCGACAGCTGTGGTCGCTAACGACGCTCGTCCTGTGGCGCTTCCAGGGAAGGACCCATTCGTCGACCTAGTTCACGCCCTGTTGGCTTGGGAGCAGGCGGGCATCCGTGTCTTACGGCGGATTCCGGTCTGCGATGTACTGGTGTTGGCTGCGGCCTGGAGTAGAAGGTGAGTCTTGCAGGCTCAGCTTACGGCAGAGTAGCTGATTTGATCTGGGCCGACATGGAGTCTCTGAAGTACAACAATATCACCATCACTCCTGAAGAGGCTCCCAAGGCTGCGAAGAAGATCCAGCTTACTAAGAAAACCGGTACGTGTGTGGTATTAGTGCAATTTTTGACTCTAATCCAGGTGTTACAAGCAAGCTCCCCCACAAGAGGTTACCTAAGGACCGCACACGGCGAGGCCTTGCTGTTTCGTGTCTGCAGCCGGGAATTCTGAGCATCGACACGCTTCTTCTGTGGATGAAGATAGGACTGTGTTTCCCCTTTCAGTTGCCTCTGATGACGGAGCTTCGGAGGCTATTGGCCTCTGTGCACGGACAGCTCTCTAAATTATCACAGGCTCTGCAGATTACCCCGCCCGAGCTGGGGCCCCAAGTGTACGCTTTGGCACCGAACTCCTCTTTAGCCTGGCTCTCGCACATGAACCTACCAGGCCTCCAACCGCGCCTGGTGAAGAGCCGGACGTGGCCGGGACGGCTCGGCGCCGTCAACGTGCAAACTATGATGGCGTGGTTTAAGAAGGAAGGCTCCAGAGTGTGTAGGGCGCTGACGATGGACCTTCGCGGCGACCCTGCAGCCAGGCCCTGCCCTTTGGCGTTGCCTGGTCTGGGGGAGCCGCTAACTAGCTCTATAACCGTCTCCGGTCTCTGGTGGTGCAAACGAGTTGACGAGCCGGAAGTGCGCGTGATCTGCGGAGCTCTGCTGTTCTCCCTCATGGAGGTCAAGCAGTTGGTGAGAATGTTAGAGAAGCAGTCGGTTATGGAGGAGATCTCGACCGCGGTGTCCTGGGATGATTCCAGGTGCGTATGGACCACGTCGCTCAGCTGTCAGGCAATCGAGAATATCCTACAGCGAGCTCCTGATGACGCTGGCAGCGTGCCTGCCCTAGAGCATCTGAAGATGACTCAAAGAAACATACAGCGGTTCAGAGATGAGTTGCGTTCGCTGAAAACGAAGATTGAGTCTCGAAAGACGCCTAAGCTCGATTTGTCCGACCTGGAGCAGTGGCTACAGGCTGCTGCTCGATTACCTGAAGGTTCTCTGAAGTCAGACGAAAAAAAGGTTTTATCCGAGACCCTCGATCGGGGTCGCGAGACTGAGGAGCAGATGGAGGCGGATGTCGCTGCCGGAGACCTCCGACAGATTCGAACGACACTAGCGGCCGTCCAATTGCTGCCGTTCACGTCTCTGAAACTACGCGAGTGTATCGATCATGTCGGTCACTTAGAGGCCTGGAAGCGCGAGTTCCAGCAGCTATCGGCGCTGATGGTTGCGAACCCGCTGACTAGCGAAGATCGGAGCACGAAGTTGAAGAAAAAGAGGAAGGAGTCTAAGTACGGCGGGTACGTGGTGCTGTCGGGGCAATCTGGTTTCGTCAGCGACTTGCGAAAGGCACCAGTTGAAGAGCCTGGCAAGGACAAGCGTTTCACTCAGAATGTCATGATAGACAGTGGAATGGAGTTGCTGCATAAAGCTGAAGAGATTGCCCTGGCGTCATCTGACGTGGAGACATTACGAGAGTGGATACAACTGTCCTCTGATTGGAGAAAGAGAGCCTCTCAAATTTGCAGCACCGGAGTTGTCGTCCCTGCCGTGGACTCAGGGGACATTGCCTGTCGTTTGGCCACTCTCGCCGAAGAGATTTCAGCGTACCGAGAGGTTCCCTTTGCGGTGGACGACGGCACACTGTTCGCTGAGCTCTCCAACCTGTACGAGACCTATCGTGCGGTGGAGCTGGAGCTGGACTCAGAGCAGAGAAAGACTGTCGCCGAATTGAGCACGATGGTTGCTACCATCGAGGCCTTCTACGGGCAGAAGATCTCTGCGGAGAACTCCGACGTCGACCCGCGTATTATAGCCATCGTCGTTCGCTGCGAGCGATGCTCGCTCTGGTCGGATCTGGCAGACCAATGCCTCCTGACCCTACAGGACATGCGTGCCCTGTGTGATGGTGCCACGATGGGCCCCGTTCCATACTACCCTAGGAGCTTTCCTTTCGACGGCGATGAGATGGCGGATAACATTGAAAGCCTGCTGCGTACACTCTATCTGCGAGCCGACGATGCGCCGGCAGTTCGACTTCCACTTGTAGTTCTGTATCTGGTCCTCTTCCTTCAGATGTCATGCCGTGAACGGCAGGGACCTGGGGAACTCATTGCGCAGAAGCTTCCATCCCTTCAGCAGTCCATAGAATGCGCGCTGGCTGACTACGTAGCGGACATTGACCGCGCCGCCCAAAAGCTGGGCGCTTGCTTCGCGGTGCCAAAAGACTCGTTTGGAATTAAGTTCGCTGAAACTCAGCTGCGCAATGTAGAAGTCGCGGTTGTCTCCGCATGGATTTTGATGGACTTCCCCTCGGCTGCTGCTGCCGTCGAGATCAATACCACAGTGACCTCGCTTTCCGAATCTCTGATTACTAGTGACCCCGGCCTCCAGACCGCGTGTTTCGTGCGTAGCCTCGGAAACTATCTGGAGGAGCTCCCTCCCTTCTTCTCTTCCTTGCGCCTGCTGGTGGAGAGCAGCACCTGGACAATAAGAGCGGAAAACCTACTATCGCGTTCGGAGTTGTCGGAACTTCAGGATGCACAGGACGTTGGGCAGCTGCTTTCGGAGCCCCTGGGACCTGGACAGGAGAGTCTGCGATCTGCGCTCTCCGAATTGTGTCAGGATGTGCAGCAGTGGCTCCTACGTCTGGAGACGGTATACACCTTTGACTATCACCCTTCCACCTGGTCCTTGTCCTCCATCAATCCGTTGGCTTGTCATCCTGGAGTTCCTAGTGCGGTGTCGGTGCAGATGCCTCCTGCTCGGGTGGACGTCTTAGCAACGAACCGCGTTGGCGCCCGCGCGGAGTTGGTTTCAGCGGCTCTGGACATGCGCATGGCCGGCCCTGGCTCGGCACCTATGCTCGCGTACAGCCTTGGGGAGAGCGATGTGCGACCGTTGATGGGCTGCATTCGGGCGGCTATAATCAACTTCGCAGCGCCGCTGAGTCCATGCATCGATCCTCCGGTGTCTGACGAGGCCATGGCGTCGTTTCACGCGCTGACTCGCTCGCAGCACGACGAATTCGACACCATCGTAGCGCACAGCCCTCGCCTCCTGCGCGAGAATCTTGTTGGGGAGCTCGCCTCGCAGACGTGCAATTGTGGAGGGACGTGTCTCATGTGCTGCACCATTGTCGCCATTCAGGGCGCCATCTACAGGCGGAAGTCGCTTCTCTGGCTGGACGAGTGCTGCTCTCTTCTGTCCAGTCTTTATTCCAGTGGGGGATCTGAGGAGCTCTACGTTGATTTGATAGCATTGAACAGGCGGCTGGACGGGCTAATCGCCTGCATACAAGCCACACAGGCCCGCTTGCCCCTGCTCGCCGACCGGATTGCAGCCTCCGTACTGCTGGACGACTGCGACCCTCGTGTCAGCCTCGGAGGGTGGCTGGCATTGGAAGCGCTATTACTGGAAATACTCACTGAGGAAGCCAGGCAGGCGCTCTCCGAAGCTGTCAACCCAACCACTCTACCATTCACTGTCTGGACGGGTCTCTGGTGTCAACCCTTCGGCGCGCGCGTCTCAAGTGACGGGTTCTGCCTTCCGAGAAACCAGTGCTCCAACCCGTTTTCTTCGGTAGAGCTCACTCTCGCTCGAGTCGTATCTTCTGCTCTGACGCAGCTTGCAACCTCCTGTGGCGATCTCCAGAGTTTGGCGATGTCCCTGCTGCCGAGTGACCTATCGAGCACTTCCTTCACGAAGACAGTCGCTGTGTGGAATGTCGGTTCTGAGGAGTACGTTTTCGAGCTGTCAACTACAGACGGCGCAATATTCATTCACTTCTTGACTATGGCCATCCTTGTGGCCGTCTTCGACAGCATGGAATTCTCCGCAGAAGGCGTTCCAGTTGACCCCCCGCAACTGCCAGAAAAGCTGACGGCCCTCATGACGTTCGCTCGTTGGCGCGTCCAGGCGGCGTGCTGCTACCTGGACCTAGAGCGATCTCCCTGCCTGCCACACGACGTCCTGCAGGCGGAGTGTAGCCACGGACGCGAGCTTCTATCGCATTTGCTCGCTGCTGTCGAACAGTCCTGTGTCGTCACGGAGCTCGCCGGCAATCAAGGAGCACGACAGCTGTACGAACGGCTGCCCCATCTGCTATCGCAGTGCTTCGAACTCCGAACATTGGGGTTCCGCCAGTCTCGCACCATCGAGATCCTATCCAACTACGTTCAGCGGGCAACCGAGAAAAAGAAGGTCCCCCTTTCCGAACTGACCGCCGTGGCGAACCGAGTACTAGGCGAATGTGGCGTGCTACATCCATCTGTGGAGAGTCTGCAGCTCTTCCTAGAAGACATGCAGGCCTGGGCCGTCGAGTCCAACGCGATTCTTCAACGGCTGCAAGGCATTTTGTCCATGGAAAAGGACGGAGACGATGACGGCCACCGAGTGTTACTGAATACCGACTGGGACGTTTGCCCCGATGCGGTAGTCTCCCGTCTGTCAGTTCTCGCAGTGCGGTCCAGAGAGATGGGGTGCACTCTGCGGGAGGATAAGTATGCCTCTCTTGCTGGCCGAATTGTCAACCTGGAGAGGTCCTTGTCGACCATGGGTCAGCAGGTAGACTGCGGAGGGGACCTTACTTTCGACCGCGCATCACAGCATCTCGCTGACATTCTCAGCACTTTCGGACTGAGCCGGGTATCGCCCCTTAGCCACCTTGGGCCATTCCTCCCTGAGGAGAGCCGTAGGGTGCTGCTGCGGATGAAGTTAACACTGGAGGCGTGGAAATCGGCGGAGCGCGTGTTTCAGGAGGTCCTGGTCTCGGACTCTCTCGTGGCCGCCAACCTGGAGAACTGGCTGACCACGCTGGCAGCTGCCATGCGAACGCTCATCCCACCGCTGCCCGACTCGTCCGATCCGCCTTCCACCGGCTACACCCTCACGCAGAAGCACATGCTTATCCTGTTGCGACTCACCTGGAGTGTGGTACTGCGGGCAGCAGTCGTCGTTGGAGACACTAGCGGTTTACAGGTAAGCTAGCTGTAATGTAGTCGGCTCACACTGTTGCAGATGTCACTGACCACGATCAATACTCTGTGGTCCCTTGGACGCTCTCTGCTGCGTGTGTCGAGCTTGTCAAACGTCTCTTCTCGACTGACCCACGGCGGGTTTTCTGTTTCTTGGGATGCCCTTGCCGAGGCGGAGAAGGCTCTCTGCGGCGACCAGACTGGCGGTTCCCTGTGGGAGGTAGAGTACCTCAAACTAGTTCGACTATTGGCCCGTGATTGGATTAACGGCGCCAAGGGTTCCCTGGAAGGATGGTGCCGCAGGAGGTTCTTCTTGGGCCTGCTGCCAGTGGCGATGCACGAGGAGTATGCCCTCCTACGTACCAAATTCCAGACTCGACAGAGTGTCTTCTTCGAGCTGGTAGTAGAACGCCTTGAAGGATCCGCATCTGGAGATCTAGTTCCAGTAGAAATACAAGAACTGCAAGTCTTCCATCAGAGAAAGCTTAAGAGTCGCTTCGTGCCTCCGAGAGGTTGCTTCCAGGAGCCTCTACTGTTTTCGACATTCAAAACGGACGGAAAGAGTCAAAAAAAGATATCGGAATTGTTTCCTGAGGAGAATTCGTCTCAAGCCATCGATACCACATGCTCCCTGTCCCAGTCGCTGCTTAGGTCGGTCATCGACGATATCACAACGCGAATGGCCCAATCACCTCCAGCTAAAAGACCTCGAAAGCTCGCGTCCCTAGTGGACACCGATCAGCTAAAGACCCTGTACACGCAGAGCGTGCATGATATCCTTGGCGCCTCCTACGCTGCAAGGTCCAACGACTCTAGGAGCAGGGTGGTCGAGCAAGCCAACCAATTTCTGGCTGGCCAGGACCTCTTTACCTCGGAAGCGCTGGAGTCGGTGTTGCAGGAAGTAAACTCTGCCATACAAACGGCCTTCGACCCCAACGTTACGGTGGCGCCCAAGCCAGATGTGCTGCGCAGCCTCGTAGCGGCCCCGGCCCCGCCGCCTCCGAGACCAGATACCACCTTGCAGGATGCGGGATTCCTTTTCAAGTCGGAACTGGTGGCCTTCGTTAACGGCCGTACCGGAGCCGCTACCCGTCATGATGTCAGTGTCCCCTTCTGGTTTCTGCCACTGTTTCACCCTGTATCTGAGGAGTTACGGCACCTATTGTATCAGGTTCCCCAGATGGATTTCGTTCCAGCAGACGTGGTCATGGGCTCTTCTTCATCAAGAGAGAACTTCGGGAGCGTCACCGCCTCCTCCATGTCTCTGGTTCGCTTCTTGACCGATGTGCTTCAACGACCCGTTGATTTCGGCAGTCCTCCTATATCAAGCGAAGGCCAACTGTCACACACAGAGCTTCTGAAATTTGGGCCCTTGCGGCTACCTGGGATTATTTGCAGCGATTGGACCTCCAGACAACCAACGGTGACCAACCTCACGTCTGCGTTCCGCGCCAATCCCATATGCGTCCCCTGCAGGTGTCAAGGTCCGTGCTCGGAAACAAGTGCCTCCGCCACCGCGGACGAGATATCCGGCCAACAGATGTATGTCTGTTGCTTCAGCTACACCCCACCATGCTCAGCAGTTTCCATACGACTATGGGTGATCCCACCACTTCCACCCCCTCCCAGTTCGGCTCCGTCGCCGCAATCGTGGCGGTATCATTTTCCCCCCAACGTCCCTAAGAGTGCACAGATGGTGGTGGGAATGTTGGATGTCATCCCTACGGCAGCCGGTAAGCACCAGATGCACAACGCCGCACCCCACGGAGTGAAATACATCCCTATGGGAGCTATTAAACAGACGATGACCAGCGCTCAAGAGCAAGTGGCAGTTTTGGAGAGGCGTGGGATTCGAGTGCCCTTCAGCAGTCTTCGGACTACGTTCCCAGCGCTTTCCTTCGAGTATTCGTGTGCGTTTGTCAAGCCGGCCCCATCATACACTCCCCCCTCAGTAGTACCCCAAACGACTGTGCCGTCTAGCTCGCCAACGTCACCGCCATGGAAGACACCACAGGCGCGGACCAGGCCGTCACAAGGCCCTGATGCCTTGAAAACTCTCTTCCGTGGACCCTCGAACACAGCTCCGTGGCGCAAGAAAGAGTGATCATGACAAAACTCAGTCATAATCTGCATTTCTGCAT
>NW_027151780.1:0-1788 GCF_019968955.1 Porospora cf. gigantea A | reverse complement strand
AAACCTTCAGCTTGAAGTCTGAGTCTTGGACAATACGCACATTGGAGAGGTTTCCGAGCCGTGATGCCTGGTCCGTAACGCTGTCCATGAACTCCTGAGACATCTCCTCTTTCACAGCGGTCAGAACCGCTACCCGTGATGGGGGAGCGTAAGCGGGTGAGGGAGTTAACTGTACTGAGGCGCTGCGAACGATACGACCCATCTTCCGCCCGACCGCTTGCCCTATCAGGGGCGTTGTAATACCTTGCTGGTCCCGACCCAGTCCTTTGCCCTCTTGCCAGCCCATCTTCTGCAGCAGCTTCGCGGCACATAGTCGGTCGTCATCCGGTGGAGGACCTGTTCGCGGTCTTTTGGGCGCATGGTCTTCGAGCTGCCTGCGACGTTGAACGGCATCCTGACCGGTGATCCGTAATCGCTCTCCCCTCAGACGTTCTCGCTCCTGCGGAGGCATTGCATGCACTGCGTAAAGAGACACCTGTCAACCCACGCCGCTCTCGTTCCCTTTTGTGCCGCTCACCCTCTTCCTGTTGTTTCTTTTGCAAAGCGGCAGCCTTTTGCTTGAATAAACGCTCTGTGATGATTTCTTGGTAGTTGTTGGGGTGGGCGGGATCGTAAGGCTTGTCAGTCGGATCAGGGTGCATGTCATGTTGAACAGAAGGAGGCAGCGTTCGGGGCGGCGGATCCCTGCTCATTTTCGGCGCAACCCGTATCTCCTTTGGCACCCTTGCTCCCAAGACGGCCGTTGGAATCAGGTGTGGCTCTACATGAGGACTTGTGTTGGAACGCAAGTCACCATAAAGTGCGTCCATAGAACAAATTCAGCACTTTTAACTTGAATGTGCTCGTCTGAGCAGCTGATCAGAGGTATGATCATTGTGGCGAGGGACCCAACCATCAGGTCATTAGGGTTGCTACCACATGTTCAAAAAGCAGCAGCAGCCGTCGATAATTTTGACGAAGCTTTGGATGATCTGAAGACAGCGGTGGGAGCAGAGAAGTACAAGGAGCTGATCTCTGCTGCTTCAAGTGCCGCTAAAGACGACAACAAGCACGAGGAGGGGGTGCAAGTCCTCAGGTCAGTTATGGGTTTCAGTCCGGAGAGCCGCGATTCTTTCTTGCAATCCTTGACTTCAGAGTCGCTTACTGCGGCCTTGAGTGGGATGCGCCGTACGTCTACTAAGGCCGTTCAGCAGAATGTACGCTCGGCCATTACATTGGAGCTGCACCAGCGGCTGGCTGGGATGATGAATGGGCTGAACTTGCCGTCGGACTTCTCCAATGACATTGCGGAGGTGGTGCAACGGAAGCTTATGACGATCTCCGCGAATCTGGAGAACTATCGCACATTACAGGAGAAGTCGCTGGGTCTAATCCCTCGCGACACCACTGTGGGACCCCCTGGTTTACACTCCAACTGGAGGCTGAACAAGAATGACTTGAAACGTGTCACCGACTTCCTGTCACTTGCGGTTCCTGTCTACCTTAACCGGTTCTATGGTCAATTGGCACAGGCTGCCAGCGTACGAGTCGAGGCGACCTGCGGCTTGCTGAGCTCCATGGTGGCCGACGACGATTCGTGTTGCCTCAGCCTCATTACGCACAGGGAAAAGAAGCGGTGTAGGACCTCCAGGCTGTTGGACCGTCAACGAATGCTTTCCTTATCTCGGGCAACTAGTCTACAAGCAGAAATCGAACGGCTGCCCCCGAAAAGAGCAGGTCCCGGCCGCCCTAAACGGTCGAAACCTGGAAGGGACGACGACAATGACAGCATCCTGCAATGGCGCGGAG
>NW_027151779.1:0-14445 GCF_019968955.1 Porospora cf. gigantea A | reverse complement strand
TGAAAAGGTTGGTGTAGCAGGTGGTAGAACGACGCTTATCGTCTGAGCTGTACAGAAGCGTAGCGCTTGGGCTGCGATTGTTGGAGGTTGGCCTCGCGTTTTCATTGTGCCTGTGTGAATACTGACCATGACGCTCACTTCATTGCCAACGGCGTATTGGAGTCTTGTGGTGTGCGGAACGGAGACGAACTCTCGAGGGAAGACGGCCGAGAGACTGACGCGGGGAGTAGCAACGACTGTCGGCGCGGCTGCGTAGGGGCCGCCTGTGACGGGCTTGGCTGCTTCATATCTTCCTTATGGACGACACGAGGCTTCTCAGAGGCCCTCAGGGGGGTCAGTTTCTCAGAGGCCCTCAGGGGGGTCAGTCCCAATGTGTCCCAGGCAGAAATACTATTGAAGGTGATGCTGCCTCGGCGTAGCTTTGGTTTTGTGAGATGCTTCTTCACCATGGAGCCCTCCTCCGCAAGAGTCGCACGTTTCGTAGGCTCCATGGGGCTTGCTGACTGCGAAGGCTCCATGGGACTTGCTGACTTCGAAGGCTCCACGAAGCTTGCTGACTTCGAAAGCTCCACGAAGCTTGCTGACTTCGAAGGCTCCACGAAGCTTGACTTCGAAAGCTCCACGAAGCTTGCTGACTTCGAAGGCTCCTTGGGGCTTGCTGACTTTAAAGGCTCCTTGGGACTTGCTGACAGCGAAGGCTCCATGGAAGGTGGAACGGACTTTTCGGGCGGCACATGAAGCGGTTTCAGTCTGCTGCTGAAGAGCGGCCCCTTGCCAGGACTGACATACGAGAAGTCAGCCTCTTCAAACACGTACGCAGGCGTCATGAATTCCTCGTCGTCCCTTGCCTCTTCGAACCGTCGGATGTCCCTCTCAATCGACGCCATGGACTCCCGCAATGTCTGAGGGTCGTACAGGGACTCTGTGGGAGTCATCGGGAGGTTGGATGGCATGTACGGGCTGCGCGTCAGCGGACGTTGTTCCGCGTCGGACCCTCTCCTACCGACGTAAAGCTGCAGCGGGGCCATGTCCAGGCAGAACTTGCATCGGGGACACACCAGCCCCGCCGCAGACCGTCTTGAGGTCAAGCAGTAGAAGCGACCAGGCTCGAGCAGGGGCAGCAACGGCTCTATCTCCTCGTCACACTGGGGTCTGTGACGAGAGACGTCCGGAAACTCAGTGGACCACGATACTGGAGTGCTATCTGCAGTCTCTGGTATCAAGGACGTGGGAAGGCCTGGGGTGCTCCTGGGGTCTTCTCGTGGCGTTTTTATCTTTCGCCCATGGCTGGTGACCGAGACCTTGCTTGTATCTCCCAACTTCGGAGACTTCTCAGCCCGTCGCAGATAGGAAGGCCTCTTTGCTCTTGACGTTGTACGGGCTGCACTCTTGCACACCGGCGTTATTCCCTGCCTCGCGCGACTCGCGACAGTCGGCTTGCCGTAGTTCGGAACGGATCTAGACGTAGACCTGACGGGTGGAGTCACTTTGGGCATTTAAAAAGGTTTTTAGTTTTTCAATTTTGTGAGACACAATTCTGAGCAGAGATCATCCAAGAATCGACTGCAGAGAAAGCGCGCTTCACCGCGATGGCCACGAAGTCCCCCAAGCGCGACTCAAGCATGTCTGCTCGATCTTGACTCGACAACAAGAGGAGTACTCTCTTCTTACTCACTTGTTTCGGTGGCTGCAGCACCTGGTTGAACGGTAGCTCCTCCTTGGGCGGTGCAATCTTCGTCTCCAGCAGGTCCGAATCGTTAGCGTCGCCTCGGAAGACGACAATAAGCCCTCTGTACCCCTTGCGATGGTATTCTGCGAACTCGGAGTCACGCAAATCACACCTGTCAACCGACCGTATTCGGCGCAAAGGGCACACGCAGGTAATTCTGGCCTCCAAGAACCCCATTGATGAAGGCACGGTCACCAGTAGGTTACCTGAGTGAATGATAAGATAACGTGGGGATGGCCTTCGTGCTGGCGTGCAGATCCAACTTTTCATGAGCCAGACGTTCTCATCGGCTATCATTTGGGAGGACGGAATGCCAAGGCAGTCGTCCAATGCAGGCGGTTGCGAAATGCCTAAACTCGGTCGCGCCCGCGGCGACTCCTGTAGTAAAAATGACCTCAGCGCCATCACGGCGGAGAACAGTTGTAGTTGGTTACCTAGATCCAACTCAACCTTCTTTGACGGCACCCAGCACCACAACGACCTCGACCGGAGGTCATTGAAGAACGATGTGCGAGCCAATAATGCCGGCGGCAGCGCGCCGACATCTGCCGCGGACACCGACACGGGTTGGTTGCCAGCGAACTCGGCGCAAGCCAAGTCAATTAGGAGCTGCCACTTGCCTCTGTGCTCTGAAGCCATGTTGAGCTCCGCGCCTTCGGTCAGATTGACTGAAACACGGATGTCACGGTGAATGGACTCCAGGAATCCTGAGCACTCATCACTCATCCTCCGAAGCACTTCGTGATTGAATGGCACCTCCTCCAACACAACGACTACCGTCCGAAGGAGTGCTCGAGCCACCACGTGCCTCATCTTCTTTCGGTACACGTGTGCATTGTGGAGTGTTCGGAGCAGTGCGCTCTCCTCGGGGATCATGTCAGATGCTGGATCACGACTGCCGTCGTAGACTCACAAGCGCGAGTGAGACGAAAGTCCTCCGCGGCCAACTGCACCAGAGCCGCTGCAAACAGGACCAACGAGTCAGTGTGAACCCCATCGCATGCGCCAGACAGCCACTCAAGAAGTTTCACCTTTAGAGGGTTGGGTCGTAGCTTTCTCCGACAGCAAACGCTGCTTCCCAGGCGGCTGATCCCGCTGAGGACCACAGGCGGAGGCACTTTGAACAGACTAGCCCAGGTCCGGCATGAACACGCGGGGAGCAGAGGCGAGCGGCTGCCCGCGAAGACCTCACTGACAGGGGTTGTGGCCAGTCTAGTTGTGGAAAACAGCACAGATAACCATGCCGCCGGCGGCTCCGCGACGAATCTGAACTCCGTAGGTACTTCTGAAGACAGTAGTAACGCTGACAGGAAGGGTCTGTACGAAGGCATCGACGTCATCATGGCGTGCAGGACTCCCATGGCAATAAGCGGGTGTAAAGGCGGCTCTTCATGTCTGGAATCCGCGCCAACCACCCCTAAATAGTCTGCTTCCATTCTTGCGTCGCCAAGATGCCGGTCATCCCACAACACAGCAGATTCTTTCTTTTGGTCGATGTGACCAAGAAAGGCTGGAAGGAGGTACGGCAACACAACTGCATGGGTTATCGCGTGAAACAGCGACTGAGTTGGGAGGACACGACGCACTCACCTGAGAGACTTCTGGCTTGTTCAGGCACAATACATCCTCCAGAAAAAGACAGACATCTACCAAGTCGTCCCTCAATGACTTCATCTTTTGCAAGGCAACGGCGGTTTTGTCGAAGGCGATCAGTTGCAGTTTTTGTTGCCACGCAGTGACGACATCCCGGAGACTTAGAGCTATGCATTCGAACACGGAGTATCGACTGGTGATGGACTGCTGAACTCCCGCATCGTCAACTGCGTGAACGTCTGTCCATCCGCCTACAGCCGAGCAACGCCAAAGTCATGTTTCGGACGGTCGTTTTCACGAGCGCATCCTTGGAGAATAGGAACTTGAGCCCATGCAGCAACAATGGGAACGAGGAGCACGCGTCGTTGTGCATGAATCTGACCGTCTTTGGGGAGAGCATCCTGGAGACCGATTTCAAGAAGTTCACATACCAACTGATGAGTTCATCATCCAGGTAGGAGTCAGATAGACAGAGAGGAGTAGCGACAACCTTATTTAGTAAGTTGCGAGACATGAGGCAGTCTGAATGAGGAGCGTTGAATTTGCTCACAAAGCGATCCTTCCTGTTTGAGATTCTGTAGTAGAACGTTCAGAGATTGGAACAGTTGAATTTGTAGCGGAGCGACGTTGTGAACGCCTGAGAATGTAGCAAAGAAGGCGACAATACGGTCAAGCATGCGGGACTCGCAGAAGAGGGTGAAGTACGTCTCGTCACCTCTCTGTTCTCCTATTACTACAAGCTCAGATACGGCTCTTAGCGTCTCAGATATGCTGCTGACATCAATTGGTTTGCCAGGCAGCCGACATCCCTCCTCCAAAGATAACAGTTGAAGGTCGAAGCACTCCAGAACTTCTCTGGAACAAGGTGTGAGCCTGACGAACTGATAAAATGCTCACTTCAACCGGTCGAGTGATACTTCTTCATGCTCCGGCGCTGGAGCCGGTTTACTCCAAAGCCACATTGGAGACGTTTCTAAGTATTGTGGATTAAGCATAGAAGAGACTGATTACATCATCGAGCGTGTCAGCTCCCCGTTTGTGATCTTCGGAATATCTATTACCGACCGGCAATTTATTGGGATGTCAGCGACAGGTACTCCAAGCGTCATGTCTTTCGATGTGGAACCTTCAGCTGATGAACTTCCGCGAAAGCCATTGGTCTCTGTGTCAGTTATACCAACAACCGCAGCTGGATTGACACAAGCGCAGCGTGCGCGACGACTGACCATGCTAACGTGGATGCATATCGTTTTATGCATCGTCTACTTTACACAAGGAGCACTTGCCATTTATTACGGAAACGTAGCCCAAGCTTTTGAGAATGTCTACTTTATGCCAGCTGAATCAACAGTCTTGCGGTCCTTGGCCTACGGTCCGACACAAATCAATGACCCTACGAACAAGTCGGGGTCCTTTGTCTCAAGATGTATCGGATATCCGGCTGCTGTCACTGTGTGGGAACTCATGAAGATATGGGTGATGCCTGTGTCCCAGACGGCTTCGGTTCCGCTTCTGTTCGCTGGTGTTTTCCATGGGGCGCAGTTCTGGACATTAATCATTAAGAACGAAACTTACCAGGCGTGGCTGAAATCTGGGAACAACCCTATGCGCTGGATTTTCAGCGCTGTCATCATGTCCTGGCTGGTTATTGACCTGCAGTTACTGAGTCAGGTGGCAAACGTCCTAACCCATGTGTCCAACGTGATGCTCATTGGCATTTCGATGTTCCTCAACCTCCTCTTTGAGCTCTACAATCCATGGAAAGCTGATCTCCCTCCGTCGAGCGTCGACTGGCGATGCTACCTTTTGTCATGGATGGCACTGCTACCTCCTTTTGTCTACATGTGGACTTACGTCATCGCGTTGGGCTCCATGGTGCAATGGTTTGTATGGCCCACCCTTGCTTGTTTCACCGGTTTGACGATCATCCAGCAGCTGATTCCCGTTGTTGTGATTAAGCGCATGTGTTTCTTTCGCTCCTTCTACACTGGTGAACTGGTTTACGCCCTTCTGTCCTTGACGTTGACGACATCTGTTGTATGGTTTATTGTTGCCGGCGGCCCAGGCCTCAATGGCATTTCGATTGTTTAGTTTTCAAACAACTTCTCGTGAGCGCCTCCTGAGTATTTCGCTGGCAGTTTCTGACGTGCTGTACTCAAGGCCTGCCCCCTGTAAGTAGGCCTCAATCCTCAGCTGTTCTTGTAGGGAAGCAAGGCTCCATACTGTGCTAAGGCCAAGAATGCTGAGGATCAGTCCTTCGACACAGCTCAAGGTGAGTAGTAACGGACTCGAAGTCGTACCTCGACGCACCATGAACCACTGTATGTCTGCCTTTGACCAAAGAGTGCCAAGAGCTCCTGATTCTCTGAAAACGAAGAAGATGGCAGTGAGCATCGATATCCACAGAATCACGTCGATCAGGTATTGAAAGACCATGAGAACCTTACATGTGCCAACCACGCTCTCATCCCGCGTGACCACTCCGATGAGACAGGATATGCCCACAACCACCTGCATACAGGCGAACATCGACACACAGCCGACCAATACGCTGTCCGTGCGCCTGAGCAGGAAACCTGTGGTTCCTAATGCTAGGCCGTTGAGCACGGAGATGACGCTGGACGCGAAGGCTGCCTTTTGAATGCTCATGCATCCGCACATGCACCGTCGGTGATGGCTCTTTTCTGGTTTCAGGGTGAGCATCGACTTAACAGACTGGACCGAGGCTCGCTGGGACGCTGGATCGGAAGATAGTTGAGACATGATCAAAAGGGCGAAACTGCACGCACACAGATGGCCTTGGCGTAACTTCGTTTGAGGTGGGCCACGCAACTACCTGCGGTTGAACTGGTACTTGTAGGGTGTGCATGGAAAGGCCCCTCTCCTGTCTTGCGGGCTCCACTTGTTCAGGTAGGCTTTTTGAGGCGGCTTGCATGCCATCAGAAAGTCGAAATCTTCACTTTGAAGGTAGCGCACGGCATATTCAGTATCGTAGTCACAGGTGTGAAGCAAGTTGAGGGCGAAATCCGGATAGAAGGGAAAATGAACTTTCTCCAAGGGCCACTGGGATTCCACGTCCTCTCTAAATGCAGCCACTGCCATACCAACTCGCCTCAAGACTCACGTTTCTCCTTTTGAGCTTCCAGGGCCAAATCGCTCCACTTTCTGCGAAGAACGTAGGGCGAGAACATCGTCTCGCATTCGCTAAGCCCCCTGTGTAGACGAGTCATTACGACCTCTTTTTTGCATGAGAGCATCGGGTCCAAGGTGGAGTAGCTGGCCCCAACAGCCTCAGCCTCCAGATAGAAACGGGGTTCATTGGGGACTTGAAATCCGGGGCCCACGTTGATTTTAGCGTTGTTGTCCCAAGTGCCCTCGCTCATTATGACGTTGTTCTCCTTGGGTTTCGTAGCAGTCTGGGTTCGACGAGTGGATCGCCTGGGTCTCATTCCAGTGATGCTGTCCACAGGCAAAGGGGCGTCCTCCTCTCGAGCTTCGTGGGCCCATGTGTGTCCTAATTTCATTAGTACGTTAGTCTTCATGTCTCGGCACACAGGACAAAACCAGCGAGAGCTGTCTGGCTGAGGTTCCACCGACCTTTCTAAGCATTCAACATGAAACGACTTGATACAGCTGTCACAACAGACCAGTTCACCCCCTCCCTGCGTCCAGACCCAGCCCGCGACACACCTGGCACTCGTAGCATGTGGAGTCGTTCTCTGTCTTTACAGAGGGACGTTCGCTAGGTTTAAGGTACATGACCCTATTTAATTAAATTATTACTGTTACTGATGTTCTCATAGAATGCCGTCCGAGTAGCGCTTGGTCTTGAAGAATGGATGATTGAGCGCCTCCGCGGCCGATAGGCGCTTGGCTGGATCCACTGTTAACAGTTGCTGGATCAAATCAACGAAGTCGTGGTCGTCAGTGCGCAGTCGTTGGCGAAGGCTGCTCAACTTTGGTAAGAAAAGCGTCACAGACCCGTCATCCTCCACCTGGAACAGCTGGCCGTCCTCAGTGAAGAGTATAGATTTGTTCGCCCCGCGTGACACCATGTAGAATGGGAACTCGCCCACAATGCTGTACACGCGTGCCAACATCGCACCGACCCCGTCATGCTCGCCAACGATGTTAAACAGGACGTAGCCGGTCCAGAGCTCAGCGAGAATGCAACCCAGTGCCCACAGATCGATCTTGGCGTCGAACGGCAGTCCAAAAATGACTTCAGGTGCCCGGTAGGACCTCGACGTCAGATAGGTGGCCAAGTGGTCGTCAATGAAGCACGAGGAGCCAAAGTCGATTAGGCGCACCTCAGCAGTGACCTCGTTCTTTACGAGGATGTTCTCGGGTTTCAAGTCAGCGTGCACCACTCCTAGCGAGTGCACGTAGACGAGTGCGTAGAGAACCTGAAACGCGATCCGCTGGATGCGCCCCATAGTGAAGTAGCGCTCGCCGCGTCCTTTGCAGACCTTGCCGTGCTCGTAAAGATTGAGCCCGAGAACCTCCGTCACGATGATCAGGTGCTCATGCGTGTAAAAATAGTCGTAGAACTGTAAACAGAAGACGTTGGAGACGTCGTCAACATTGTCGTGGAGGTAGCGTAGTATAGATATCTCGTCCAGAGACTGGTCGAAAGATTCTTTTGTGTTGTTAATGACCTTGAGGCAGACTGTTTTCTCCGTCTCGAGGTCCAGGCAACAGACTGTTCTAGAGAACGCCGCCTCGCCAAGTCTGTGTAGAATCTTGTACCTGCCTGCAATAATATCACTGGCCTCCAAAGCCAGCTCCGTCGTCTGCTCCAGTCCCGTTTGCGTGCGCTTCCGGAGAACTCGGAGATTCATCACATCGAAGACGTCCCCGTGTTGTTTGAAAAACGCCCCGTCAGCCGGGTATTTGAACAGGCTTGACGTCTGCGCTTTACGATTGAGCATGTTGTGCCGATGGCGCTGCTTAACGCGCACACAGGCGACTCACCCTTCGATCTCCCCAACTGTATTCCTTCAGGTAGCGTGCCTTCCCGTGCTCGTCAAGGTCTTCTGAGGACTCCATCCCGAAGGCGGGAGACGGCATGCGCGGCGCGTCCGACTTCAAATCGCTGGCGGAGCCGAACATGGGCGACGCCGGTCGCTCCTCGCTCAGCGCCCGCGCTGAGGACTTCTCGCAAGCGCCGAACAGCTCGTCGTCGGCGTCTATGGTTGCGTGACTCGAGAGGTCCACAGCCTTGGGTGAGTCGGAGCGTAACTCCATGTCCGTGAAGGAGGCCACCGTGTGGGAGGATCTCCGACGATTGGAGAACACACGCACCCGGGGGATGCACTTAACTCTTTCATCTCCGACTTGGCGCATATGCAGCTCTGCACGGAATACACGCGTGGGCATAGTGCGTTTGCGGTAGCCACAATCGTTGTCGTGCGCGTACTCGTCCACCCTGAACGTATGATCCGGGCATGACGCGATGGCTTGGGGGTCGTAGGTCCCCGATCGACCTGTGCCTGGGTCGCTGAAATCCGGCACTGGCACATTGTACAGCAGCTCCCAAGCGTCGTCGACACGTGACATGCTGGCTTCTCGACTCTTCGCCACGTCTGTCGGTGTGAACGCGAACTGGAAGTCGTGGACAGGTTGAACTTCCCACGTGGTGCTCCTTTTCGGATTCAGAGCTCTGGCGCTCTGAGCGGCCGAAAGTGGAGTCAGCGTGAGCGTCCTGGGTACCGAGTCAGTAAGCTGCCGGACAAGGGCAGTGACCTCCGGCTGGGTCATGGGACCCCAGGAGGTCCGCAGGACCTCCACCGCGCGTTGCGCTTGCTTCTTCGTGTCCTTGACTGCCGTTGGCACGGTCGGCGGCGTGGGGACAGCTTGCTTCGCGACGCGTGCCTCTAAAAATGTCGCAGCTGCTTGATGGTCGTGTTTTCGGAGGGCGTCGAGGATATCTTCGAGATCCACGCTGGTTCTCGAACCAACTGGGACACTCCCAGCACTCATTTTTGGTGTATTTTTTGTTTCACGCAGCGATAGCAGATGTCCCTGCGAGGCCAAAGTATCACCGGCTTTCCGTTTCCTGCATCGCAGTCTCTGAAGTGGGCGATCTTCGGTCCCACCCCACAAACATGCAGGCATTTATAGGTCTCACTACCACAGCATCATTTTTATCACTGTAATTTCAGCAATGGCTTCCAGGGCAGTCGACACCATCACACCTGTCAAGGGCTCCCCCGCTGTCTCAACGGCAGCACCTAAATCCGAAAGCGCTCCCTTGGAGCGAATGGCACCAGAATGGATCCGGGTGAACTCAACGGGTCGCCTGCCTGCGAAGTTCTCGTCTTTGAAGAAGCTTCACGTGGTCGAGAAAACACTCGGTATGGTCCGACCGTGCTTGCCTCAGCGTATCGCAGATGCTGTGACGGAGTTAGTAAAGCACATGGAAGTCTACGTCCTGTACCATGAGGTTACCATCACCGTCCAAAGCAGGGAGGTCACGGTTCCACTACTATTCATCTCGGATGAGGCTATAGAGTCTGCGGACTCGGCTCGAGTCTGGCTTGAGAGCAAACGCGCGATCCTCGAGCAGTGCGCCTTGGAGAAGAAGAACGGCGTGGTCACCAACGTGCGCGACACCATCAGTCCTCTCTTCGAGGAAGAACTACCCGAAACCCAGTCTATGCGGCTACTGTTGCGCGAATCCTCGAGGCGAGTGTACGTCGCATCGGCCAACACCACGTTTGCGGACCTTAAGACGCTGCTCACCACTCAACTGGACGTGCATACCGGGTTGCTTTCGCGCCTCCCGGCGCGCGACGTGCTGCTCAGCTCCACGCCGGTGCACACGGCAATCAGTATGGCTGAGGAATGGTATCGCAATGAGTCGAACTGGCTCCGGGAAGCTACTAAGTTCGGGATGGCGATCGCCGTTCGCGCGATGGAGTTGGGGTACGACGCCGCATTGTTCGTGTTCGCTCTGTGTCTGGTGCCGATCAACTACGCCAGCGGCCTGCTACGTTTCTATTTGGCTCTGGGGCTGGTGCAACTGCACAGGTACTCCGTTGAGTACGGTTTGAAGACCCGCGTTGCAGAGCTTAAGGAGCGTGATTTCCGGCCCACCATATCAGAGAGACTTGGTGATCGAGTAAGTGCTGCCACTGTTGACAGGGTCCAGGAATTCGCCCGCACGACACTCACAGTCATCGAGAAGTCGGTCGACATCCTTGAGTCTAAAACCAAGGAGTCCGAGGCGGATATGAGCTCGAAGAAAGATGAGTAGTTTCACGTGTTTCAATGAAGCTGATGGTCCTGTTAGGACGTTAACGTTTAATTCTATAGAGTGGCGTCGTTACTTGAACGATTGGCTGTTCTACGTGCGCAAGGTGAGGTTGTAGAGACGAGAATACTCCAATTTAAAAGAATACTTCAATTTAACTGCTTTGTGAGACAGAAGGCGTGGGACTAGGGAGAGTGCGTGATGAGCGACAGTCTTGAGGACGAACACCTGCTCAGTACAAACGTTGACCACCGCAGGCTGGCAATCTGCGGAATCTTGGCCATTCGGACGACTGGGGTTTACAGGTGCCTGTGAAACTACGATAGTAAGCTGAAAGGGTTGAGTACATGTGTGCGTAGACTGTGCGTAGTGACAGTGCGTAGTGACAAAACGAGCGAGGCTCTTGAAAATCACGTCTCTTGACGTGGGCACGACGGTCAAAAGTCCAAGGTTTCGACCGCGTTCGGGCTCTCTGTGAACATTCCAGCTCCCACTGCAGCCAGGGCATTACGGAGCAGAAAGAAGAGCTTGCCCGTTCGCCGATACGCAAGTATCGCTGACCACTCAACCACTAGCGTCCCAACAACGAAGAGCATCACCCCCAAGGGCGGAGCCACCAGCCGCAGGGCAGGGTGGGCGGAGACGAGTGTGTTACCTTTAGCCCATTGACACAGCGAGAAGTAGATGAACGAGAAGACGATGCCCAGAAGGGCGTACACTATGTAGTGGCCTCTCTCAACTTTGTGAAGCAGCCCGTGACTCAAACGCAAAGTGCAGCCGTCCTCGTGCATTGCTAACACGGACAACCGGTGCAGGAGCCCAAACATGACTCCGGTCATAATTATGGCGGGGACCCAGAAGCCGGAGTCCTTGCCGTAACAGGTTCCTTTTACCAAGGAGAATGAAAAGTCCCCTAACGTTAAAAGGTAAATGACTGCTGAGGAGACGTTCTCGCGTCGACTTAGATAGTCTGATACATCCATTTTGTTAATACCGTTCCTTAAGCATGTTTGGGTGGGCTGGGCAAAGTCGGAAGAATTCAGATCCCAGAACTCGAGGCCGTAATTGATCCCAGAACTCGAGGCCAGCTCTAGGCCGTTAGCCTGGAAACAAGGATTTCGATGAAGTCTCTTTGCGACGGCATTTTTGGTTCCGTAACGCGTAGAAGGAAGAGTACAGACTGCTTGCGACCTTTTTCAATGCACCGGTTAAGCCGCTCCATGATGCATGCTTCTCTGGTGTTCGGTCTGACGCTTCAGGCACATCCACGGACGCAGTGCGTTCGTCCGAGATCTAAACCGGCGCCCCTCAGATGTGCCCCCGCAACAGTACTGCAGGGGTCGCCAGACGGGAAGGTGCTGACTTCCGGTCATGCTTCGGGTGAACTGCACCTGTTCCCTATGACTGTTATGACGTCGAGTACTCTGCAGGCCTTCCGAGGCCCCTTGGTATCCTCGATGGGAGATTTGGATCACCTCACTCCCCACTACGTCAACCAGATCTGCAGACCGAAACGCGTCGTGCTGAGTAGCCGGGGTACGCTCAAGCATGGGTTCCGCGTGAATTGCCTGGACTGGTATCACGACGGAGGGATGCTGATATCAGGATCTGCCGACGCTCGCCTCTCCTTCTGGGACGTGGAGGCCATGGAGGTTGTGAGGTCGCTGCCTTGTCAAGGTAGCCCCACGGCGGTCAGCTTCAATTTGAACAGCCCCCAGGTTGCTTATGGCGGTGCTACCGGCGTCCTGGGGGTCTCTGACATGCGCACTGGAGTCACCCGCGCTAATCTGTCCCCTCTAGAGTCCATGCAGCAACATGAGAGGGCTGTCGTGCTCGTCGGGTGGCTGAGCGACCACTCGTTAGTCAGCGCCGGAACCGAGGGCGTCGTGAGGATTTGGGATCTCCGGAAGGGGTCTCACAGAGGGCCGTCCCTGGCGTCTCCTCTCTTCGGGGGGATGGTGAAGGAGGCTCAGCTACCCGCCAGCCTGAGATATGGCACGAAGCGACAGAGACTGACTGCGCATATATCTCGTGCTCTCCAGGTGGACACGGCACTCTACTGCTATAACCCTACGACGGATGTACTGCACAGATTCCGACTGCCACACTTGTACGCGGAGTCTAGCGATGCGCTGCGACTCGGTGGGCGGCCGTCGGCGGGTCTGACGCATCACGAGGGCTCCGTCTACCTCACTCGGGGATCGGCCATTGTCGAGATCTCTCCCACGGGAGACCACTACAGCTACGACGGCTCATTCGACGGAGCCATACACTCAATCGCCTCGACTCAACTGGGTCTCTGGACACTTGGCAAAGCAAACATAGCCCAGTGCTGGAACCGTGACCGCTCTTACCTGGAAATGCTCGGTGAGGCTCAGTAGAACTTTTGCAGACGCGCGGCTAGCACTGGGTGCAGAGTGGTGAACTATGATAGCTGAGCCCTTGCCTCACTTTCCGCCTCAAGTGCTCGACGTCACTGCCCGAGTCTCCTATGACGGCAAGCATGAGCGCCTCCGACCCCAGCGTGCCCACAACCACTTTGCACTGCTTGAACTCGGCCACCTGCGCTCGAAACCGGTCGGAGAACGCCAGATACTCGCTAAAAATCGATACCACCAAGGCGACTACGTGTTGCAAGGACTGAAAGTCACTTGCCACCTCGTACGTCCGAGCCAGCGCGATTATGCCGCCGTCAAGGCTGGCGACTCTGACTGACGCCTCCCCGCCACCCCTTACACCACGTTGTTGACCGTTCCATCGAGTTGGGTCGCTAACACCGTTTGAAGCGTCTCTACAGAGAGCATCGAATTTTAAAAATTGCACAAACCCCCCAATCACTCCCCGTTCTTCCTGGAAAAGATGCTCTTCGCCTTGTTGAACGCAGACGGAATGCTGTCCTTCTTGCGAGACGAGCCGGCCTTCATCATTCGGTGGAACTCTGTGAAGTCCAAAACCCCATCTTCGTTCAAGTCCACTTCCCTAATGATAGCCTGAACCATGTCTTGGTCGAAGTCCTCATCTAAGAAGTTCATCTCCAACACGCGTTGGAGTTCGGTACTGCGTCATGCATAATTCGCGCCCTCACGGTGTGATCTTGCCATCATTGTCCAGGTCGAACACGCGGAACGCCTGTCGGAGAACTCTCTCCTGTTCGTACAATTTATGGTCAATGCTTGCCGCGATAAACTCGGTGTAGTCTATGGTGCCATTCCCATCAGTGTCAAGCTCCTCCAACAGCTCCATTACCTCGCCGTCGTAGTTTACGTTAAGCGACTGGAATGCTTGTTTGATTTCGCTGACGGTCAGGACACCGTCATGGTTCGCATCAAGGGCGAGGAAAATATCGTGTAGGGATCCGATTTCCTTCTCCGACATTTGGTAAGCTACGCACGTGATAGCCAACCGCTTCATGGTAGGGCACTTCCTGAAGGCTTTGAACTTCTCGAGCAGATCGACGCCTAATCGGTAGTTCAGCGGGTTTTCCTGGACGGCAGCGCTCTGAGCGTAGTACTGAATCCAGGGGTGTTGAATCGAGTCGGCAGCCGAAGGGCGCCGTCGAGGGTCATACGTCAAGAGCCGCCGGACTAGATCCTTCGCGTGCTCTGAGACCCGCTTCCAGTGTCGTGGATCAAAGGAGAACTCGCCGATCTTGACCTTCCGTAGTATTTCTTTATTGTCTTGTCCGTCTGCGTTAAACAAATAGCTCGCTGCCTACAAAAGGGAGGGTAACCGCAGAGAAGAATGTACAAAATCACCCCAGTGGACCAGATGTCACATCGCTTGTCGTAGTTTCCGAACAAGACCTCGGGGGCTACGTAATAGGGCGTGCCAACCACGGAGCTGAACTTGTGGTTTTTGCCGCACTTCG
>NW_027151778.1:0-1796 GCF_019968955.1 Porospora cf. gigantea A | reverse complement strand
CTGGCATGCGTACAGATGGTGCGGTGCTGCTGTCAGGGCCACACCAAGAGCTGTCTGATCCGAATTCGATTGTTGAGACTGAGACCTGCGCGAGTGAGAATGCGCCGGTTATTCATACTGAGTACATACCCAGAGTCAGTATCAGTGGCTATTTGGCCCTGAGACAGGAATTCGAGATCGAGTACGACAGTACCGCTGAGCTTCTCATCGCTGACTTGGAATTTTGGGAGACTGACACGCCGATGGAGACGGAACTGAAGCTTCAAGTGATGGCGATCTACAACTGGAGGCTGGAGCAAAGATATTTGAGATCGAGAACGATTATTGAGAGAGAACTACCTGATTCCTACAAGCAGATCGCGCAGGATAAATTGCGCACGCGAGAGGAAAGGGAATTGCACACACTGCTGAGGTCAGTGGCCAGGTTCCAGCCCAAGGAGTGTCACGACCGGCTCATCAGATTGCTGATCAATGAACGCCGACTGAGAAGCCGACTCAACAAACTACAAGAGTGGAGGAGGGTCGGTTTGAGGACTGAAGACGTGACCGAAGATCCGCATGCAGACCTGCCCTCACTACCACCGCACCGCCTCACTACAGCGGAGCACGACTTGTGTAGGGAACTGGGTTTGAAGGAAGCTGTGTACTTGCTGGCGAAGCGAATGCTGTTCAGGGAGCTGGCAGTTGAGTCAGTGGACTCCGCGGCACTGAGGATTTCTAAAACTACAGACGTAAGTGCTGTAGGCGGAGACTCCTCACCTGCCGTGCAGCTTGTAGATTTTTCATTAGAAGTTGGTCTATAAATTTTTGTCAAATATTCTGTGAATGTCGTCGGATGATGATCGTCGTGAGGTCTGTTCGACCTTCAACAGACTTGGCCACGAATGTGATATCGGGGCGGCAGACGAGCATTTGGTTTTCGCGGACTGCAGGTTGAAAGTCTTGGACGGAATCGAGGCGGCCGCCGAGTGCGTCCATCTTGACCTCAACACGAACTTTATTGAGGACATGGAACCGGTTAAGGCGCTGTCGCATCTGCAGCATTTGGATCTGTACTTGAACAAAATCAGACGGATCCAAGGACTTGAAGGCATGAAAGAGCTAACATTCCTCGACTTGTCGTTCAACGCCGTCAGGAAGATTGACGGATTGGACAGCCTCACTAAGCTGGAATCCTTGTTCCTGCCTTCGAACAAGATTGAGGTCATCCAGAATGTTGACCACTTAACCAATCTGGTGTGTTTGGAGCTGGCTGCTAACCGAATACGCGATGTCACAGGTATTGAGACTCTGTGCAAGCTGGAGCAGTTGTGGTTGGGCAAGAACAAGCTCACGAAGATGGTCGTCCCACCTTTGCCAAGCTTGAGACAGCTCGCACTACAATCCAACCGAATAGCGGAGTGGGACCACTGTATCGAGCACCTTCCAGCACTGGAGGAGCTCTATTTAGGCCACAACCAGCTACCCAGCCCCCCAAGAGGGCTGCTCAACAAAGTGCCAAAACTGACAGTGCTGGATCTTGCGGGAAATGTCGTTGACTCTCTTGATTGGCTAGAAGACACACTGGAGCTAAAGGACCTGTGGTTGAATGATAACAAGATCGAGGACAGACTGCAGATCCACTACATCACACCTTCGAAATTAGAGACTGTGTACCTTGAAAGGAATCCGATTCAGCTTCAGCTGGGGCCCGGTTACCGAGGACTAGTCATTGAACTCGCGCCGCAATTGCTGCAACTGGATGCTCTGATGGTGACATCTGGAAAGTGACGTGGAAAAACGCTATAATTTGCAAG
>NW_027151777.1:0-1800 GCF_019968955.1 Porospora cf. gigantea A | reverse complement strand
GAAGAAAAGGTCCTCAGTTTGGCCCAGCTACACCGAAAATGGAAAGAGGAGGCACAAAAGAGGGCCAACCTGCGGAAGGAATCCCGTCCCTCCGACTGGGACGACTTGGGGCACCTCGAACCTGAGATGCTGCAGTGGACTAAGGCGGCGATTCGCCGGGTCATCTGGTCCCGGAAGCAGGACCGATGGCTGCGGCGCATGCGGGAGCTGAACATCCCGGTTCACACCTGCGAGGTCTGCTCTCGGCAGGTAACCTCGAACCACCGCTGCGTGCCCACCGGCCTAGCGGTCCCTGCCCCCGGAGCCACCCCTTACAGCCGGAAGGAACTGATCGTGTCTCAACAGGGGAAGAACCTGTCCCTGAAACCCAAGGTGGTGGTCAACTCGGACAAGTTACGGGAAGAACTGGAGCAGATGACCTCCATCCTAGCCCAGAAAGAGGAGTTAGCCTACCAGCAGGAGCAGTTCACGGAGGCCCTCCTCGGTCTCGCCGACGCCCTGGTCACCGACCCCTCTTACGGGACGTCCCGCCACCCTCTTTCCCGCTGCAATTCCTCCGCCTTACGCAGGGGTCCCAGGACTATCACGGCCTGGTGGACACCGGCTCCCAGATTAACCTGATCGACGCCAACCTCGCCGCCACTCTCGTACGGGACGACGCCCCCCTTGCCGATGCAGGGGCTACCGAAGTCCGGGGAATCACGGGGAACAACACGCCCATCTTGGGTTGGGCCACCCTGACCCTATGCCTGCCCACAGGGGAAGCGGTCTCGAGCCCTTTCGCGCTGGTTGACAGGCCCCCTGCCCGGATCGTGATTGGCCTCCCCTTCATGCACGAGGGGTACCTGGAGCACGCACCCCACGAGGGGACTCTCCGCTCGCCCGCCGGTCTTATCCGCCTAACTCTGGCCCCCTCCCGGGGCTCTGCCCCCGCGGGTCCAATCGAGGATGCATGGGCAACGGTCCCGGAAGTGAGACAGATCCCACCTTTCCCCGGTTCGCGACAAAGTTTACAGTCCGAGCTGAGTAAGGGGCTGCTGGTTGCCTCGTCTTTTCCCCTTCGGGATGGCGACGGCACGTCCGGTAGGGCGGGTCCCTCAAGGGACCCGGCCCCTCGGTTGGGGACTGGGACGGAACGCGAGGATGAACGAACCCGGGAGAGCGTGCGCCCTGCTGCGGACGCACGGACAGGGAGGAAGCGACTTCTGAGACACGACGGCGAAGCCCCCCGTTACCCTGCCAGCCTCATCGACTGGGACGACCTGGAGCACTCGATACCCAAGCATGGTCTCCTGAGCCGCGAAGGCCGGACTCGCCCCCCTCCGACAGCCGGCACCCAAACCCGGCCAACAATCCGGGAAGCCCCGGCTGCGCGGGATCCTCTCGATCCTGAGAAATGCGAGCCCCGGGCCGAAAGCGAGTCACGGAAGAGGAACCGCTCCGGCCCCAAGTCAGAGGCTAGGAGCAACCCTCATGCGAAGTTCTTCGCCCCCGCCTGGGAGTACGGCCCGCGAACAGACTACACCGGGTGCGGCTTCTTGCTCCCCCTGAGCGGCTTCCTCGAGGAGGGACCCGTTCCCGCCAAAACCGATCCCTCTTCACCCCTGAACTCCCCGCACTCCGAGTCAAAGCAGGTCGATTCCGACCCAGTCCAGGCGCCCCTACCCCCGGGCGAGGATCTCCACGTTCCTCCCCCGGAAGCCCCCTCCCAAGGGCAACAGGAAGCCCCGGGAGCAGAGCCGAGTCGCGCCCCCCCGTCGGGAGACGCGCAAGAGGAGGCGGTGGAGCTCCTCGAGACGA
>NW_027151776.1:0-14596 GCF_019968955.1 Porospora cf. gigantea A | reverse complement strand
CTAGTCGTATCAAGACCGTCGCGAAGCAAGCACTGAGTCCATGGTCTCAGGACCTTCTGCAGAAGGGCACCATCAAAACTGACGGGTTCTTGCTACTGCTTGGAGGGCTGACCCAGCAGGAGCGCGCTCCCCTAGAGATGGTCGTGAAGTTCAAGCTGCGGAATCAGAGAGACACGCTCTTCGAGGCACTCTCTGAGTGGCGAGAAGCGGCTACGTTCGGGTTCTGATGACGTGTTCAATGTCCAATCAAACATGGCTGCTCACACGTCACTTAATAGCATATTCCTCATTCTTCAATGGCTGCTGAAACGTTCCTCCAGAAGTTTGGTATTTCACCCGAGTTCGTGGTACAGGCCCCCGGTCGCGTCAACATTATCGGAGAGCATGTAGATCACCAATACTACCCCGTCTTTCCATGCGCAATCAACCACCACATTGATGTGGGCGTCGCGAAGACCCTCACGGGATCTCTGCTGGTGATTCAGCATGCGGAATCAGAGTACGAAACTTTCGACTCAGGGGCGGACTACGCCAACATCCGCGTGGGGCCGAAAGGCACATGGTGGAACTACGTCGTCGCGGCGTACCTTGGCTGTGTGGAGTACTTAATCACCGGCGACATCGAACGCGCTGGGAAGGTCATTGACGGAACGAAAGGACTCGCAGATGCCTGCGTTTCCGCGGAAATACGCGAGCGGCTACCGCGGCTGCGGATTCTGGTTCAGGGGAACGTGCCAATCGCTTCCGGCGTCTCCTCCTCCTCAGCGCTGTGTGTAGCCAGCGCTCTCGCTGTGGGCTCGTGTTTCTGGGGAGTGCTGCCTTTCAATCGGAATCAGCTGGCCGTTCTAGTTACCGAAGCTGAACGACACTCCGGAACTGCTGGCGGTGGAATGGACCAAGCCGCCATCTGCTTGTCTGAGGTGGGCAAGGCCTTGAAGATCGAATTCAAACCCCTCAAAGTGCATTGCAATTGTATGCCTGAAGGCACGAGCCTCGTTGTTGTCAATACTTGCGAGCCCGCAGCGAAGGCTCGCGATGCTCCCTTCATGTACAACAAGCGTGTTTTCGAGCTAAGAGTAGGAGCGTACTTACTGTTGAAACGCGGATGCGACACTCTCGGGTTGGATGCGCCTGCTGACCTCGACGGTGCTGACACCACCTACGTTTTAAGGCAGGTGCAGCAGTACCTGGGGAAATCTCTTGTCGAGATGGCTAACCTGACTAGGGACCTCCTCAAGAGCACATGCATGACGAAGGATGATGTGGAGGCTGTCTTCCCCGACGCAAAGAGACAGACGCTGCTGCAGTACGTGGGGGAGGACGTGTGGTTCCTGAACGACTCGTTCGAGGTGATGCGGCGGTGTTTGCATGTGTTCGAGGAAACCATGCGAGTGGAGGAGTTCGAGGTAGTGTGCAACTCGGAGGCCACCGCCGAAGAGAAGGCTGTGAAACTGGGCGAGCTGATGAACCAGTCGCATGAAAGTCTCACATCTCTCTTCGAATGCTCCAGTGACCAACTCAACAACGTTACCAAGCTGGCCCGCGAGGGGGGTGCTTTTGGGTCCCGTCTGACAGGAGCCGGATGGGGCGGCTGCACTGTGTCGCTGGTCAAAACCGCTGAGGTTGAAAGCTTCATCAAGCACATGGTCGAATCTTACCTCATTCCCGCCCTTCGGTTAAAGATGGAGGGCCAGTCCGACATTGTGATTCCAGTGCCTGCCAAAGGCATTGAGAACGCAACAGTGGAAGACTTCAAAAACCAGGCATTCGCTGTTTTCCCAGGTAAAGGTGTGGAACTGCAGAAAGCCGACGGCAGCGTCATACCTCTCTGTTAATAATTGAGAAAAGTACTCAACATAAAATTGGATTGGAAATTCAAATAAATTTTAAAAACCAAAACTCACATCATCAGCACCTTTCAATATCTCGAACCGCAGATCGCACCGTCCTCGCGTCGAAGCCGCGATTCGACATCGTATCCTGCCGCATTGACCCCCCCTTCGACAGTGATCGTAGGCGACTGCCAACCGTCTGCAGGCGGGTTTTCAGGGTCCGCCCGTCGGCTTTCGGAGGTCTTGAGTCCAGTTGGAGCGCGGGAACGGGCGGGCCGCGCGGAGCCATAACATTATCGTGGTCCCAGACCAGGCCCTCGATGTCGACGTCACGCTCGGTGAACGCTCCCAGAGCATCGGCCTCGGTATCAAGCAAGAGCTCCAAGGGCTGGACATTACGGGGAACACATTTTAGGTGACTTGGCGTCTCAGGGATGTATTCTGTCCTAGAGGTTAAAAAACTCTCGTACGCTTCCAACGCACGGCCATGCAGCATCACTCGAGTGAACGGCAGCATTCGGGACCGCACTTCCGCCATGGGAGCACAGTTTTGTCGGCATCTTTGGACATAGGCCTTCCGGGCGTGAGCCTGAACTCTGACCGTGGGTCGATGTCTGCATTTAGCTGCCTCCTTCAGGCTCTTCAGCTCCCACATGGCTTCGATGAGGTTGACCAGCGGTTCGTACTGCTGCAGCATCAGCCGTTGGACAGCCAGGAAAGCATGCTGGGTCTCCGACTTGAGGAAGATCATAGTTTTTCCGACTTCCCACTCCTTTCCTTGGGTGAATTTTTTGTCCTGGGACATCTGTGTGCACAGGGTCACCGCTAGCTGCTTGACGCGATCCGTGTCCCTCTTAGCATACGCGTCGTTGATGTCGTTAGTGATTCCCATGTTGACGAACCTAAACTGCTGGGCGAATTCGAAGAAACCCCTCTTGTAGCTGAACCCGACCTTCTTCAGCTGCAGCGCCTCCAGGATTGAAAGGGAGAATAGTTGGTTGAGAACCTTTGTCGCGTGGAAATCGTGGTACTTCTTGGTGTCATTAGGCTTCAGACACCGAATGAAGTGCGGTTCAGTCGATAGGATGATCGACATCATCTCGTCCAGCTGCTTTAAGAATTGACTGGCAATCAACTGGCCCTTCGCCAGCTTTCCACGTACCACCTCCACCTCAGAGAACATGGCAGTCACCACAGGGGACTCCGCAGCATGACAGCACTCGGCCAGCTCTGCCTTGAGCAAGTCCATGTTCTTGCCAATGAAACCCGCGGCATCGTACTCAATATCGGAGATGGTGTGTGTGATCTTGAAGCAAGTCTTGCCCCTGTTGCTCAGTGAGAAGACGTTCTTGGCTATAGTCCTGGAACACACGTTCACGAAGTTGGCGTCGGTGTTGCCTTTGGCAACGCAGGCGTCTTCGAGCGCGGAGAACACAGAGCCGCGTTTGCCAATGAGCGCTTCAATGATATGGGCGTTCGAGGTGAATCGCAGCTCTGTCGTAGCGACGCCCTCCTCTCGATAAATGCGCGACTCCTTCTCGAAGACAACATCCGTGAAGTTCTTTTGAAGGAACTCGTTTGTAACGTTGATCAGCAGCTGCTCCAGCGAGTTGTGGTCGAAGACCTCGAAGCCAAATATATCCAGCATGCCCATGAAGACATCGAACCCGGATGGCGGCTCGATTTTGTTGTTCAGTTTAGCGATGATCCACTGGAAGAGCTGGTTGTAGTACGCCTTCGACAAAGAATCCTTCAACATCCGTGCGTCCCCAGACGAAACGCGCTGTCGGATCGTCTCTGTCCCGACCTTACGCTCTGTGACCAAAAAGGCTTCACTGACCTTGATGGTGTTGTTACCCATGAATAGCAAGTCGCACGCGTTCTGGAGCACCTTCTCATCAGCGTCAGAGATCGCTGCCGCTTCCACGCCGTCAAGCTGCACCGATTCGAATGCTACATTGCCGAGCAGCAGCACGCCAGAGACGATGGACCAGATTGCGTCGATCTCACTTTCCGAGAGCTGCATGCTGAGAAACGACTGGCAGACCTCTTCGTACTCCTTACTGTCGTCGATTCCGGGCGCATCGTAGGTGCCTCCACCGATCAAGGACTTGTATTTGGTGACGTCAAGCAGCTTGTACCTTGACTTCAAGCTGGCTGGTGTACTCTTCGTCAGCTGATAAAAGATGTGATATGACCTCTCATCGGCCTCTTGGGAAACAACCCGTACTTTCTCGAGGAGGAACCCCTTCACGGTTCCGTACTCAATACCTCCCTTAGACGCCAGCTGCAACATCATAAACCGACCGAATCGAGAGCTGTTGTTGTTTCGAGACGTCTTCGCGTTGCCAAATGCTTCGAGCACCGGATTAGCAGCCATTATAGCCTTTTGAATGGCCGACTCGCCAGACATGCCGTCGCGAAAAGCAAAGTAGCGCATGCAGTGTTTGGTAGCCTCGGTTTTCCCTGCGCCCGACTCCCCTGTGACAACGATTGCTTGGCTCTTCTTGGCCGTAAACAGGTTGTCCACTGCTTGCCGCGAAATTCCAAAGGTATGGGGCTGCAGGCGCATCAGATCCGGAGCCGTCTTGTACTTCTTGATATCGGTGTCACGACAGTTTCCCAGATCTCGGAACGGGTTGATTGCGATGAGAAGCGGGTCAGCGGTGGTCTGTGTGAATCCTCACATGAGGGCCTACGTAAATCTGGTCTTTCAGGTAGCGCTGCCGGAGAAGGTCTAGAACTGCAGCGGTATTCTCATGTACGAGACTGCCGATGTCCTTGATTGCCTCAACATCGCTGAATTATTATTATGAAGCTTCCCACTCGATATCGTTGGCGTTGAAACACTGCTGGACGGGGACTTTGAAGGGCGTCTGGTCGAGTTTGGAGTCCACGGGGCGTAAAGAGACCGTAGTCGCGTCGGAGTCGGGAAGTACAATACACTTTGTAAAAACAACAGCCTCCTGACCAGCCAGTGGTCCCTTGTCAGTCCAAACGCAGAGGTTCTTCGCCACCTTGCCGCCTATAGTAGCGTTAACCGCGCTGCTAGCGCGCATCAGATACTTAGCTGCTCCCTTGGCTTTGGTTTTTGGAGGCATAACTGACAATTGGCCATTACACGTGGGCCTATTCCAACAAGTACCTAAGACTCATCGGTAAGGAAAGAAAGCTGACTCCCACATGTACGAGTCGAAACAGGTGACATTGTTTGGCTTCATGGTGTAATGTCGTCGAGTTCACTGGGTCCGCCAGTCAAAATGACACAAATCCATGAGACTCCATCAAGCTGGCTCCGACGACAGCGCATCAGGGCTGGGGAGCCTGATCCTAGGCTCGTTGAGGATCCAAGAATATCGGGGCCTCCAAAATGAAAATCAGGTCACACCCAGAAACAATGGCGGGGTGCGAGTGGAGTTGGATCTCCCGGCCTCGTCGGTCGCACCTGACTTGACAGACTGGGGCTACGGGGATTTCGACTTAAATATGTTCGACGACACGACTGTAAACATATTCGACGATACCTGTTTACTTGACGACACGACTGTAAACGGCACCTGTTTACTTGACGACACGACTGTAAACGACACCTGTTTACTTGACGACACGCCTGGAATGGAGGCGGAGCGTAACGATCCGAAGCCGGTTGCATGGGATCCTCTGTTAAGCGCGCATACCCTCGGGGTCGTCAAGGAGGCCAGGTCTCTGAGCGACTGTCTTGCCAGATCTACCATCACCGTCACTGGACCAAGTCTTGGCAATGGAAAACGCACCCATGAGGCGGCTTTCAAAGCTGACCTGGGAACTGAGGCCACCTCACACGTCCGCATTCCGTGGAACGGCGACATGGAGCCGGCCCAACAGAATTTGGACCTGGACACCGTCAACCCCCGCTTGCTGGCTGCGAGTCTCTTCGACACGGAACCCGAGAAACGACCAGACCCCGTACAATCTGGTGGTAGATCCCCTTCAAGGCAGCGGCGCGGTGAGAGGTACACACTTACTAACCGCTGGAACAAGAAAGCCAACAGTTGGGTTGTCCGCTGCTCTCGTGATCAGGCACGAAGGTCGTTCTCCGTCGAGTCCGGCTCGACGTTCCGAGATACGTTCATCGTAGCTGAAGCGTGGAGACTGGGCCACCAGCGCAACCATAGGCTCAGCATCAATGGGCTTCCTCGAGGTGTCAGCTACGACAGACGGACGGCCACGTACCGAGCGCAGTATACCTTTCCGAGCTTCAAGAAAACCTGTGAGTGGTTCAGCGTCGCTGAGCTTGGGATTGAGGGGGCGCTGCGAGCCGCGGTGAATTATCTAGAAGAGCAAGATTGGGTTGTGGCTCGCTCCACTGCTGATAAACGGCTTGGTTCCGATATCGCTGCTTCAACTTCCAAGATTAACGTCACAGCTGATGAAACAGGGTTTCCTGTTGTCACAACTTCTATTGATGACACTGCCGGGAATGAGGCCCCAGAAACAACGATTCTCATGGCTGACCACAACAGCAAACCTAGGAATGCTCGGGATGCCAGTGTGAGTTGTTGGAATTACGTTCGTCCTGGCACCTCTGGCGAGCAGGAACCGCTCATTCAAGCAATAACTACTATCGATGACACAGCTGGGAATGAGGCCCCAGAAACAACGATTCTCATGGCTGACGACAACAGCAAACCTAGGAATGCTCGGGATGCCAGTGTGAGTTGTTGGAATTACGTTCGTGACGTTCACTGGTTGGTGGACCGCCGCTGCTGGGCTGTGATCGGTCAAAACGCCAAGGAACCGAAATTGTTCCACGCAGGCACCGCGGGCGAGAAGGAAGCGCTCATTCAAGCAGCAATCTGGCGTCAGAAGTTAATGCGAACCAAGCAGAAACGCTCACGCCGAGGCATCAACTGGAATACGCAGCGCCAGTGTTGGTCTGTGCAGAAGAGTATCGTGTCCAAGGCGAAGGTCTTCTATGCAACCGGCATAGGTCAAGAAGCAGCATTTGCCGTCGCCACCAAATACCAGAAAGAGCAAGACGTGCTGGTTGCACGCCATGGAGTAGAGCACCTGCTCTTGGAACTTCAGCGCACCACCGAAGACCCCATTGCCCATCTGAAGCAACAGCTGAGTTGCAAGATCCCTGCACGCTCCGTACAGACGAAACGCAGGCTCAGCCAACGTGATGAAAACATGGTGCGACAGGTAAATTGGTGCCCTGACACCGAAACGTGGAAGCTTTTCCGGGACAATCGTCGTCGCGTGGACATCCGCAGAGTGTTCCCCGTCGGTAATGGATTGCGGAAGGAGGCGTTGGTGGATGCAGTAACCTGGCAGCTGACGTGTGGACGGGCAGCTGATGGGTCATCTTCCAAATCCGGCTACAGCGGCATTATGTGGTGCGGAAACACACACGGATGGCGTGTTAAGGCCTTTGAGCAAGATATGAAATTTTTTATGGCCGGTGATGACCCTCTAGAAGCGAAGGAGAGAGCCATCGATTGGCTTTACGAGCATGATCGGAGGAAAGCGTGCCTACTGGTGGAGCAGTACGCTTCTGAACACCAAAAAGCAGTGTGGTCGCAGTAGACACCACACGGGCGGCATGTGGTGCGGAGACACACACGGATGGCGTGTTAAGGCCTTTGAGCATGATATGAAATTCTTTATGGCCGGTGATGACCCTCTAGAAGTTGATTGGCTCTGCGCACGATCGAAAGAAAGGCAAAAGCAGTGTTGTCGATCATAAACAAACTATAAACTTCTCAAAGCCACTTCGTTATGCACGTTAAACCTTAGCCTCGTCGCCTTTTTGGATTACCGCAGCTGGCTCCATGTAGAAAAACCATATCTGACAGAATAGAATGCTCATCAAGCATGCCGCACAAACGAGCAAGAGCCACGCCCCTTGATGGTCATAAAGGCTGGGCGTCATAAGCGATGCGATGAAGGCCGCAACGACTCCTACGCACAGGCAAATCGCAGTAAACAACCCACGGATTTGCACTGGATAGATAGTAGGAACGTAGGCGAAGGTCAGCAGAGTAGCAACAGAAAACCCCAACATGAATGCGAGGAGGAAGCCGGTGAACTCTAGCCATTTCAAATCGAACTGGGCGCCGCAGAAGACAAGGAGGGCCATAAGGAGAAGTCCAGGGGTCTGCACCACGTACCCAGCCTTTTGAATCCAAAGAGTGTCCTTGTGATATAGCAGCGGTAGAGAGCCTACCATGAAAACAATCCCGACGGCTCCAAACAAGGTGCTACCCCAGGCAGTTCCCTGGAATCCTTCCAGACCGAGCGTGTCGCGAGAAACAAGAGGGGCGGACATGATGAACCCGTAAAGAACGACATTGATGACAAGCATAATGACAACTCCATAGAGAAGTCGGAGTAGGTTGTTGGGAGACCACAGTTTCACCTGAGCTGGCTGGGATACTGCGCCTGACGTAAAACTGGCAGACAGCTGCGAGAGCGATGTCGGCTCAACGTGGGCAGCAGCATCACTTGCATTTGCCAGCTCAAGCTTGGCAGCCATAGCTGCCTGATACTCAGGAGAATCTTCTGTTCTGAGGATGCCAATGTACGAGAACACGGCAGGGATAAAGACGAATCCAAAGGTAAACCTCCACAACAGCGTGTAGGGTACTCCACAGGTGTCTAAAATGGCAGTCCACAACGGCACGAGCGTCAGTGAAACGCTCATAAACATGACAGTAAATGTAGATCTCAACGTGCGAGCCTCCGCGTTGACGGCACCCTCCACGGCCAGAGCCATCGTGATAGGATTGCACCCACTGCCCCCAACCCCCGCGATGAAACGGCCGACGTACATCAAACCTATGAGGACATCAGGTGACGGAGACCAAAAGAGGTACATGGCATGCCCTAGCAGTTGTAGCGTCATCATCACTAGGATTCCTACTTTTCGGCCCTTCCAATCAGCCAGAGCTCCGCCGAGCAGTTGGCCAATAATGCCTCCAATGAGAACGATACTAGAAAGGCTGTTGACGTAGGGAGCCAAAGCATCCTTGTACACCGGATCTAGGAGTAAAGCTTGGGAGCCCAAGCCTACCGAACTGGAGGTGCAACCACTGGTCAGCCAGATCATACATGGCGTGATGAGCGTGGGCAAGTCAATGAGTTGCAAGAGTGTAACATGCTCATCCTCTTTGGCATCGTCACTGGCATCATCAGAACCGGAGACGCCGCTGAATGTGGTTGACGAGTTGTCGGTTGACATGGTGCATTTAATGTGGGTTTGTTTGTTCTAACTCTATATCTGCCACATGAAACATTTTCCTTACGTCAGTGTGGAGTCTAAAGCGTCGGGGTGATTCCAGAGGAAGTTTAGGACGTCAGGGCAGGTCGTTCCATTGAATTGAGTAGCATTCGTGTCTGAGCAAGACTTACTCACATATGCTCACTTGGTGGCAAAAAACAAGCAGACGCTCGAGAGAAAGCTCCAATTTGTGAAGCAGTTGAAACTTTTTAAAATGACTGTAAAAGCCAGATCAGATCAAACTTTTGACGATTCGTCTTGGCTTGTCCGAATGTGTACTACAGCCGCTGGCGTCACGTACAAAAACCAGATCTGGCAGAACAGAATGCTTGTCAGGCAGGCTACGGTAACCAGGACCAACCACGGCCCTTGGCTGTCGTATATCTTGGGTGAGAATATCGACGACGCAAAAGCCGCGATGACTGAAATGCATAGGCAAATCGCAGTAAAGAGTCCTCGAATTTGTACCGGAAAAATAGTCGGAACATAGGAGAAGGACAAGATGGGGGCACCCGAGTAACTTACCATGAACGCGACGAGGAAACCAACAAACTCCAGCCAGCTTACCTCGAAATGGCCGGCGCCGTAGACCACAAGGCCGAACACAAGTACAGTAGGAGTCTGCAACGCGTAGCCGGCCTTTTGGATCCAAAGATTGTCCTTACGCATAAGAAGAGGTATACTGCAGGCCATGGAGACACATCCAGCGAACCCAAAAATGGCGCTGCCCCACGCAGTGCCCTGGAATCCTTGCAGGCCCAGCGAGTCACGGGAAACAAGCGGAGCACACATCACGAACCCGTAAAGACTCATGTTAATGATGGACATGGCTACGACTCCATAGAGGAGTCGGGCAAGGTTGCTGCTTGAGCACATCCTCACATGTATTGGTGCGTGGCTCAACCCGCTGGAAAAACTGCCAGACATCGACCGCGAGGTCTGCTCAACGAGAGCAGCAGCGGCTTCACTTGCCTTTGTCGCCTCAAGCTTAGCAGCCTTTGCCGCCTCAAGCTTGGCAGCCTTTGCCGCTCGGAACTCGGTGGAATCGTCTGTTCTCAGGATACCGATGGTAGCAAACACAGCAGGAATAAACGTGGATCCAAAGGTGAATCTCCACAACAGCGTGTAGGGTAATCCACAGCTGTCTAAAATGGCAGTCCACAACGGCACGACCGCTAATGAGACGTTCATAAACATGACAGTAAATGTAGATCTCAACGTGCGAGCCTCCGCGTTGACGGCACCCTCCACGGCCAGAGCCATCGTGATAGGATTGCACCCACTGCCCCCAACCCCCGCAACCAAACGGCCGACGTACATCAAACCTATGAGGACATGAGGTGATGGAGACCAAAAGAGGTACATGGAATGCCCTAACAGTTGTAGAGTCATCATCACCAGGATTCCTACTTTACGGCCCTTCCAATCAGCCAGAGCTCCGCCGATCAGTTGGCCAAAAATGCCTCCAATGAGAACGATACTAGACACGGTGTTGATGTGTGGAGCCAAGGCATCCTTATACACCGGATCTAGGAGTAAAGCCTGTGAGCCTATTCCCATCGAACTGGAGGTGCAACTACTGGTCAGCCATAGCATGCACGGCGTAAAAAGCGTCGGAAAGTCAATGAGTTGCGTGAGGGTGACCGGCTCTTTAACGTTATCGTCAGCACTTCTAGCGCTGGCAGCACTTGTAGCGCTGGCAGCAGAAAGAGCAATGCTGGATGATTCATCGCTAGCTGCGGCTACCATTAATGTCCCAATTGGGGTTTGTCTGTAACGTAGACCACAGAGCCCACACTGTATTTAAGTGACGGGTAAACACGTGTCACTACCTCGTAAATACCAAGATTTCGTCGTACCGATTTCGTAGTATGGATGTTTAGAGGATAGGGATTTTCCTGGAGAGTACAAAGGAACTTCCCCCGTTATTGACAATTCCCCTTGTGCTGCTCAGATCATACGCTACTAGGGCTTTCGAACTATACGTAAAGGTTGGGGAATTCTAAACTTCATGTGGTGTGGAGTTTCAAATTTGAAGTTACCGTAAGAGGCTGCATCGTTGACCCCAGTTCGGCCATCGCCAGGTTGAGCCCCTCGTGTTGGCATTCTTCCTCCTTCTGGAGCTGCTGGTCCAGCAGCCACAGCCTCATGAAGTCCCCAGGGGACTCTGTCCGCTTTACGTAATTCATGTACTCGTGGTGGTGACTGAGAAGGTCGTGCCGGCGCTCGATAAGTGTCTCGGCAGAGAGAACGCTCACCATTTCCTCACGCACCCGGGACTCTACCTGCTCCTCGGCGTTGTGTCGTGCCTGGTCGATGCTGGTGAGGCTGTCGCGTGCCTCGTTCTCTGTTTGCCTGATGGCGCTGTCCACTGCAGCGAGCAGCGAGGCGATGTGCGCCTTCCGGGCTTCAATGACTGGGTAGTTTTCCAGAGAGGCGGCTACTGCCTCTCGATAGGTCTCCTCCAAGGAGACCAACGTCTCGTCTCCGTCATGTTTGTGTGCGCCCAAACACTCTTGGCAGCAAGCCACCTCACACAAAACGCAGTACAAGCTGTTGTCTCGTTCAGGGTGCATACGACAACGCCCCTTCGCAGTCACAGACTCGTGAACTGGAATTCGTCTGTGAATGGCAGCGATACGATTGCAGTGCACCAGACCATCGCATTCTCTGCAGAGGAGACTTTGGTCTGCCTCACACCATAAATCAGCGCGGGACTCGTTGCAGTTCGCACACAGGCTCACTGCGAAATGTTCAGCATCGACCGGCTCGTAAATAGCCTCCACATAGTAACGCGACAAGATCTGGCTGGCGTCGAACACAAGGTAGTCGTTCCGAAATACGCAGTCAGGTAGAATTTTTAATTCGCCGTCGGAAGAGGTGATCAATACCGGAAACTCTGGGGTGTTCTGCACGTAGAAGCTCTCGATCATGGGCGACTGGCTGCCCAGTCGCAGCTCCGCCTCCTCGTAGGAGCTCACAGGCTGCATCGGTCCGACTCCCACAGAGCACAGGATCAACTTGAGCTGCACAGGATGAGCTCCCATCCCCTCTCGTAGTTGCCTCACGTCAGATTCGCCGTCCTCAGTCACGTGCACGTTGCCGAACGAGACTCGAAGGCCCGAATCAGAAACCACCAGCCCTCGCTTGGCGACAGCCTGCACAGTATCTTGGCCTTTTTTAAGTTCAATCCAGCATGGAAGTCGGAGGCTTTTATGCGTCCTTGTATCGAATCTATGTCGAAGATCTTTCGATTCGATTGAGGTGAGCTTCTGCAGGCGCACTCTGGACGATCTGGTGCACAGCATGAGGTAGTGCTCGACCCACTCCCAAACGGTGGATCCGTAGGGAATCGAATGCATCCAGATTCACCAAATATCTGTCACGTACGAATGAATCGCTCCTCTGTCTTCCTGCCCTACACCATCGGACAGCAAGTCCCGGAGGCTCACTTTGTGTTCCAAGACCTTGGACGCATAGCAATCGCGGAGGTGTTCCAAAAGGGCGGCCTTCTACTTGGCGTGCCTGGCGCTTTCCTGCCCACGTCCTCTGACGAGATCATCTCAGCGATTCGAGATCGATACTCAGAACTGTCGTCGTTGGGAGTCCCGACTATTTGTTGCGTCGCTCCTAACGACCCCTACGTCCTCAAAGCCTGGGCGAAGATGCTTCAGATCGAGCCCATTATTACTTTGCTCAGCGATCCTCCGAACTTCTTGGCGCATGCAATGGGTATGATCGACAACCTCGACGCCGTGGGATTGGGTGAACGCCCATCGCTGTTTGCTGTGGTGTTGGGTGAGAACGCCACCATTCAGTGCATTCTTATTGGGCCTCGACTCACATTCGGAGCGCTGCTGTTTGAGGCTGGAAAGGTCTTTGGCGGCAGCTTCGACATCGAGAACAGAATGGACACATACGTGGACGCGTTTGCGGATCGGATTCCAACTCTCACCAACCACCTAACACAGGTATTTGGAGGAGGGGACGACGACGAGACTGGCAGCCTGGACGGTGGTCGTCGCTGGGACTACTCTCAGCAAGGACACGACTGGGCCATTGCTGCAAAGACGCCCACCAGACAGAGCCCGATAGACATAAACACCAGCACCAATGAGCAGGCTTCCCCGCGCATGGAACTAGTGTTCCACTACGACCACCACCTAACCCCTGAAGAGACACTTGGGCTCCGGATGAACGCGGAGGACTTGACGGCTGTGGCGCCCCAGACTCTGCTGCCGGGGGCCTACAAGTCCATCGTTGACAAGGAGAGGGGCATATACCAGGTGCACGGAACTGAGGCCGAGAACGACCGTTACAACCCTCCGTTCATGCCTGTAGCTCCCTTTGGGTGTCTGATCGAAACTCGTGACCGAAGATGGTCGCTCTACAACATAGATCTGCACATGCCCGCTGAGCACCTGCTGGACGGTTGTCGGCACGTGCTCGAGGTGCAGCTGGTGCATCAACGCGTGCCGTCGGCAGCTTCGGTATCCGCCTCCTTCTCGGAGGACGACTTGCCTCAGGACCTGGACGGTAAGAGTCGTAGGGCGGCGACACGTAGACTTGGAGGCGTTCGAAGCCAAGATGGTCGTCTCGTTGCTGTTCGAGGCGAGTGATAACGCTCCTGAAAGTCCTCTGGATCGCATACTGGAGAACGAGATCTGCGAGTTCAAGCCTGGGTCCCCGCCTAACCTACAAGATCTGATCGAGCAAGCGGACGATGACTTCATTGTGTACGACGGCAGCGCCACGCGACCGCCTTGCCAAGAAAACTATACCTGGTACGTAGCTCGCAGGCCTTTGCTGGTGAGGACCGCGTTGTTGAAGATCTTGCGAGGCAGGCTCGGAGTCGGAAACTATAGGGAGCAGCAGGCCTCTCAGCCAGTCAGAAGCGCCACCACGTCTATACAGTGAACTGAGTGATGAGGTGCCTGCTGTGTTGCGGAACTCGAAAGAGGCTTGCGAATCCTGCCGTTGAAAACAACGATATTCATGAGCAAACGTGACTTGTCTACATGCTGCGCGCTACTGTTTAGCACCGAGGTCACGACTAGCTTTGGTGAGCAAGTCGTGGTCGTTGGCAATATCGCGGAGTTGGGAGAATGGAATCCTCCTGCGGGTCTGAAGCTGACCACTTCCTCGGATGTCTATCCGCTTTGGCATTCCAGTAGACCGGTCTATGTGGAGCCAAGAACACATGTACAGTACCAGTTCGCAGTTCTTGACTCTAGAGGTACCGTACTGCGGTGGCTTTCTCAGGAAAGCGTCGACGTGACTCCCGAAAATCCTGGAACCTGCAACCTGGGATCCGAGAAGGAGACGGATTCCCTTAGCTCTCCAGACAACACGGCCTCGCACCCTCTGGAGTTTTTGTTGCAGCGCACGAACGCGGACACATTGCAGGCTTTGGACTCCGGCACGCCTTCAATTGATACCATGGCCATCGATGACGAGGACGACATGCAAGGGTGAGCCCGAACGACATCTCCTAAGCAGAAAT
>NW_027151775.1:0-1804 GCF_019968955.1 Porospora cf. gigantea A | reverse complement strand
TAGTCCACCAGCTGCACACCCATCATTGCGTCTTGCTCCAAGGCACCAATGTCCAGGGAGGGGTTGGAGTCTTCAAGGGTTCGTAGGAGAGGGTCTTTGAGCTGGGCGAACCGGTCGAAGAGGGCGTCATCCACACTTTCACGAAGTCTTCGAGTGGAGGGTCCGTCCCAGTGGTCCTTGTCGTAGTAGTTCACGTATCCGAAGCTTGCAAGATCGAATCCTTCAGCAGACGTCGTGACGCACTGCATGTAGTCATGGATCCAGTCGGGAGTTACGAATCGCAAAATAGATTCAAGGGGTCTACCGTAGGGTTCCACAGTGGTCTGCTCTTCGGTCGTTGACTCTTCGGTCGTTGACTCTTCGGTCGTTGGCTCTTCGGTGGTTGACTCTTCGGTGGTCTGCTCTTCGGTCGTTGACTCTTCGGTGTTGGTCTCTTCGGTGTTGGTCTCTTTGGTGCTGGTCTCTTCGGTGGTGGTCGTTTGGGTGGTTGGCTCTGCGGTGATTGGCTCTTCGGTGGTTCCTGCCTCTAAATATCTTAAGGATGTAGTCCCTCTGTCTATACCGTTCTCAAGGACATCCAGCCAATGCCGTTTGCCGTCGAATTCTAACCCATACAAGAACGTCTGCATGTAGTCCTTGTGAAATACATTCGGCAGTGTGGTCGGATCTTCTACCTGAGTAACTAGCGAATGTGAGTCTCACCAAGGGCTCTATATCCCGGACGCCGGCTAATACCTGGAAGTTCAACCCGCCCAGCATGAGACCCTGCAGGATTTGAATCAGGAGGATGGCGAAGATAGACATTGGGTTCCGCAGCGTGTTCATGGTGGTCCTCATATACATGGCTCGAAACTGGGTTCTATGGTGAGTCTCCTGTGGCATTGAAGGGAGTACTTCTGTTGGGAGAGCCTCAAGCATTCGGATTTCTTCCAACACCCGCAGGCCGTGCTCACATGACCAAAATGCCGATGCTACCATCTCCAGCTCTTCCTTACTGAGATGGTAGACTGACTCGTCATTGAGTTTCTCTTTCCTGCTCTCGGATGGTAGGACGACTTCTTGCGTGTCTACGTTAGCGGCGGAAATCAACTCCAAGAAGTGGTCTGCCGGGTTGAAGGACGCCGGACAGGGGTAGCCGATGGCAGTGAAGTAGTCCACAGCAGTCTGAGGCGGGCCGTGGAAGATGATACGCCCTCGAGACATGAGAAGAACCTGATCGAACAGGTTAAATACCTGAGACCTCGGCTGGTGCACAGCGCAGACAATAGTGCAGCCCTGCTTAAGGCAGATTCTCTTCAAAATTCGAATCAGCTCGTAAGCAAGGTTGGCATCGAGACCAGTCGTCGGTTCGTCCAGGTAGAGTACAGACGGATCTCCAAGGAGCTCTAGTCCGATGCTGACTCGCTTAATCTGGCCCGTTGAGCAGCCTTTGCGCCACTCTCCACCGATAATGGTGTGTCGACACTCGTCAAGTTCCAGTTCGTTTATCAGTTCATCCACTACACGCCGACGTTCGTCTGGCGTCAAGTGGCTTAAGCGGAGCTCAGCGGCGTACCCCAACGTCTCCTCCACGGTAAGGAAGGGATGCAGCTGATCGGTGGCCATGACGTACTTGACGAATCTTTGCAGGGAAGCTTTGGTTTCACGCCTGCCGTTATACAGCACTGATCCACTCTTGAGTCTGGACTGTTTAAGTCGCATAGTAAGACAGTTCAGAAGGGTGGTCTTGCCACATCCGGCAGGTCCCATAAGTCCAACAAGTTCTCCTGGACGGGCGACTAAATGTGCACCGTCGACAATGATT
>NW_027151774.1:2513-14634 GCF_019968955.1 Porospora cf. gigantea A | reverse complement strand
TTCTTGCGGTTCTTGCGGTTCTTGTTCTTTCGGTCTCGAATTCAGTCCACACACGGTTTAGTTCATCGTGAGATTCAGGGGTTCGGGCAGACCCCAGTGCACGAACTGTAGCCTTGGTGTACTCATCGACATGATTCCACGCTGGTTGCACATTTTCCAAAGGTTGGTGCGATCCTTCGTCTCTGATATGTCGTTGGGACACGACGTTGCTAGCCAAAGGCTGCTCCAATCTTGTAACGCTGACTGCACTTGGCGTTTGTTGTGATACAAGATTGCTATTCCAATTGACCCTTCTGCCCTGCGTCTGTGCCAGGGTTACGGGTCCGGATGACATCACAATGGCGTCGGTGAAGCACTGGTGATCCTTCAAGAGACAAGGTGATATCTTCATCAATCAAATTTGTGAAGTTTTTGTTTATGAGATGAGATAAAAACCGACATGAATTGACTTTCATAAATATAATGCGAGTAGCTGAAGAATATCGACCGGCCAAGGACATTGCGAAACTGGTGCCGCTTACTGCAATGGGTCACAGAGATGCCACAGCCGTGACGAGCAAGCAAGACACATCTTCGTTTTATGAAGGACAATCTGCTGAACAGGTTTTCGTTGATATGGAGCCCCGCTTTTCAGATGATTATACGTACAGCCTACGACTCATCCCGCTGAGGACAACGCCGATGTCGCCGTCACTGTGCATGCGAGAAGAGCCAAGCATTCCGCATGGCATAGCAGCAGATCAACTTCCGCGGTCTATTCTGAAGCGGAATGGCCCTCATTTTAAAACAAACATGAGTCGTGTTCATTTCGCAGACCAGGCTTTAGATGAGGCGCGCGAGTCTATGGCCAAGGAGTGTGAGAGTTATTACCAGAAGAACCAGGCACAACCAATGCACCTACACAACGAGGCTTTAGATGAGGTGTGCGAGTCTATGACCAAGGAGTGTGAGAGTTATTACCAGAAGAACCAGGCACAACCAATGCACCTATCTACGTTCGTGGATGCGTTGAAGCACCTTTGACCTACAACATTGGCGTACCATTGGCGTGTTACGTGTTTCAATGTACATAAAAATAATATCAGTCGCCATCCACATCGCTCGACATGAGTTCAGTGACGGCAGCCAGCACGTACAACACGTCTGTGAAGGGGCCCGTTATAGAGAGCTTGCCATCGCAGCGAGGTGCTCCGCGAGTAAGACGAAGGTCAGTGTGTTTGGTGCGACTGCGGAGGAAGTTCATTCGTGCGCCATTGCGTCCGAGAACCAAACCGCACTTCGAGGGAGGTACATTCAGCGCTACTGTGATGCGGTCATCGGTGAAGGAGCCATTGGACAGCACCATGTAAGCGACGTCGCGTGCCGTAGACTCCTTGTCCTCAAATAAAAGCGGGCAAACTGCCCTTTTTCTCGAGGGAGGCTTTCGGAAACCTTTGCTTATGCTGAGGTCATACCGCGGGTCCTGTAGCATGTGCAGAAGAATCATCTGAACCGCATTCACTACGCTCTCGACTGTACCAGATATGGGGCAGAGTCGCTCATCAGAGTCCAAAGGGTCCATCAGAATCACACGGGCCAAGGAGTCATCTCTTATTTTGGAGATGGTGCCGCCTCTCTTGCCGATCACGGATCCGGCGCACGTATTTGGCAGCACCAGCATTATTTCTGTGGGGAATCTGGAGATCTCTGAGGGATTTGACTGGCTGAAGCCAGCCTTGTCCTTGACGATGATCTGCGTCAAGGCAGCGATAACATCCGCAAATCGACCGGACACTGTGCAGATGCGGCACTCGGTGGAGGGAAATGTGTGGTGTTGGGGCGTGATCTTGACCCGGACACCAAACTTGTTTTGTAGTCCGTCGATCTGGAGACCCTTCTTGCCGATAATTCCTCCAGCTGTCACGTGCGACACCAGGAACTTCAGGGAGACTTTGGTGTCTGCATGGAGGCCTATACGGCCTGACTGGTTGGAGTCATCGTCGTAGGGCTCCTCAAGCGGCTGGTTCAAAATGTGAGTCGGGTTCTCTAGGCTCTCAGAGTAGCCGTACAGATCATCAAGCACCTCGTAGGACCCTTGACGATCCTTTAGTGCCGCCTCAGTTAGGAACCTGTCAACAGTTCTTGCCCTTTGCTCTGAATGAGTCAGCATTACGGAGTACTTACGGTAGTTACAGCCATAGCTAGACGCCAACCCGCTGAACGTGGAGACTGGGCTTTCGGAGAACCGGCTGAGTGAACAGTACTGGCGAGGCAACACGGAAGCGGCGGGAGAGTGCGTTCGGGTCATGATAATTGGAAATTTTAATATGGGTGCTTTCGGGTTTGGGGGGAAAGGGAAATGTGACGGAGTGCCAGGCAAACACTCAGGTACAGTGGGCAGAATGCTGCGTCTTGCGGGTGGCTGTGAAAATAGTGTAATTTACCCAGGCCGAAAATGCCCAAGGACCAGATTCATCTATCCCAGTCACAAAGAGCGCTGCTTCGGCTTCTGATAGGGGAAAAAATAGCTAAGGAACCGCTGCGAAGGTTATTTCAGAAGTTGGGTTTTGCCAGTCGAAACCAGCTGAGGTCTTTGGCGAGTAAGGAGGTCAAGTCAACGGTCACTGACCCCAATCAAATTTTTCAGCATGCGGAAGTCTTGGCTCAAATGAGGAACGCGTACAATCGCCAGGATGTTCCCAGCTGGTCGACGGATCCCGCCAAGTTGTCGGCGATTGTTTATGTCAAAGAGGAGGAGAGCACCACGACTGCGGATTTGACGGTGGACACAGAACAGATTCAGTGTTTAGGCACTGTCTATAGGCCATCGAAGTGGCCAATGTGGAGGGTGCCGAAAGACATGAGGCCTCTGCAGTTTGAGTATCTCGAATCGTTGAAGCACCGGCGCAGAAAGAAACCTTGGGAGGAGTTGGACTCGGTGATATTCTGGTTGCTCTTTCCTGAGTTGAGGTGGTCCGGAGTTCTGCCTTTTGACAGCAACGTGATTTGGGATTCAGTCCGAAACGACTTCGATATCGACCGTATCAGACGCTTGCAAGAGGAAGGAATGGTGGAGCCGTATACTGCTCAGAGACTTGTTGAGAAGGTCGATCTGATTAATCAGCTCAAAGGCAACCGAAAACGTCAAGAAAAGGTAACGAAGGTTTGCGTCATCGAAGTTAAACAGGAGGAGTTGCTGGATAACAGTCCTGTTCCTCCTGAACTGGAAGAAGTGGAACTGGTGAGGGTCGTAACCTCTCGAGCGGAAATTCGAAATCCTTTCCACAACAAGCTGGCTGAGAGACACAGGCTTCTCGATCAGGAGCTGAAACGCCATCGCCCTGCGACTTCCACCCGTGCGATCCGTCCAGCGAAGCGACCCAGAGCGGACGTGATGAACGACAGCGACGGAGATGAATATCAGGACGCCAGCTCTCTAACCCCTGCTGATCAGCTGTCCCTCTGGTTTCAGCGAACGCATTACGGCAAATCTGTGGAAATGGCCCAGATGTGGGACATTCTGCCATCCGAACTCGTGCTTTCAGAAACGGAGGACACCCTCCTACCAGCAAAGCCGATCATGTCTGGGAGGGAGAGCCAGTTCCATCTGTTTAAGCTTCCCGTGGACTTTAAGTTCGTTTCTAGCCTCACACAGACCATCCGACCAGACATTCGGTATATACCCTGGCCTGGTTACCTTGGCTGGGAGTCTCCGAAGTGGAGTCGAGAAGCCTGTTTCCGACAGAGCATCCAGCTCCATTATCCCGTTTTCATCCTCCCCAGTCTCGTGCTCACCTCAAACGTTGAAGGCTTCGTGGATCCTTTGGGTGTTTCGTGTTGCCCAGTTTTGACGCGCGCCCAAGAATTTTCAGCGTGGCTGTCGAAGATTCCGCTGATGTCAAGAACTTGTGCGCGTAGAGTTGCCTACATGGAAAACCACGGACTACAGGATCCGGGGGAAGTGGCTAACAAGTGGATAACAGAGAGATGTCCGGATGGGGCTCGGCTTGCAGCTGACGCCCGCAGTCTCGCTGAGAATTTCGTCGAGTTTCTCTCGCAAGAACTGCTAGCCGACTCCACTCAACATGCCGCCGAGCTATTGGGGGGCGTTGACCGGCTTCGGCATGCTGCTGTAGACCTTCTGACGGACGCAGCAGCGCAGCTGGAAACCCAATCTCTTCGCCAGACTCGTGAACTACCAGCAGTGCATCAGCGAACAGTCTTCGCTTCCGAAAAGAGGGCTTTCAGAAGAAGACTTGCTGGTCTATTGGGAGACGTTGACGTGTTGGTGCTGTATTCCCTGCTCAAAGCAGCACAACTCCGTCATGATGCGTGGTAGCAGATCTCATCCGCATTTTTGCAGCCATTTATTAACTTTTATTTCTCTGATGGAGTTCAGTACTCTAAAGCGAGTGTTCCGAGGAGCCCAACGCATCGAACCCCATGAAGACCTTGACTCTGTCTTCACCAGCGGCAGTCAACTGGGTCAGAGCCACAGACACGACGACTTGATTCACGAGCTGCAAAGGGAGAGCTTTCAATTGAAACGACAGCTTAGCAGCGTGTTCGCCCAATTTCACCTTGTCAAGGAGGAACTTGTAGTGAAAACCCAAGCAGTGAGGCAACCTATCAACTTTCACAGACTCGTCAACTTCACCGAGAACTGGCGGCCAGTCAGCAGTGCGAAATGGAGCTGACTCACCAGCTGGAGGTAATGACAAATGAGATGTCCAAGTACGAACATCTGGCTGATGAGCTTATGGATGAGAAGCAGCGAGCCGCCAGTATACAGCAGAGGTTGGAGCAGACGCAGGTGGAGTTGAGCACGACGATGGCCGGGCATGACACGGACAGTCTTGATCAGAAGGCTGTGTTAAAGGTGAGGTGAAGTGCGCAGTGAGCACGCCAGATCAACCTGCTGACTGAACGGAACGGTCAACTATTGGAACAGATATCCTCTTTAAGAGCGGACTTAACAGAGATGCGCAAGGAAACTACTAAAGTGGAAGCCGAACTCGAAGGTGCAACAACGGAGAACGACCTGCTGCTGTTGAAGCTGAAGGGAATGACAGAGTTGTCTGATTTGGCCGTTCAGGACAAGGTAGAGGCGGTGATGGCTTCGGTGGACGAGAAGGTGACCAGGAGGGTTACCGATCAGGTTCGTCTTCAGTCAAGCACCCAGGTAGCGGTTTTAGAGGAGGCCTTGGCAAGCGCGCGGTACGAGTTGGAGTCCAGCCAGCAACAGGTGCAAGCGTATCTCGATAGCGGGGGGCAAGCTGAGGCTGCAGCAGCAGTCGCCGCTCAAGAAAACAGGCGACTGGAGGAAACGTTGCAGACCGCGCTGGAGAGATGCGAAAGTCTGGGTCAGGAACTGGACGTTACCAGAAGTCAGATGGCGGAGGAGTGCACTCTGAAAGTCCACCGAGAATGTCAAACGTCAGTGTCAACTGCAAAGGTGAGTAAGCGGTGAAGCACATACAGATCCGCCTCTCTACGGAACGAGGCGCCAACGTGGTTTTCCCGCCGCTAACTCGTTTTTTGTCGAAGGAAAACCTCCCACCTTTGTGTCTAGCTGAGGCGGATTCTGACAGCAACGACTTCCTGACCGATGAGCCAGTACGAAAGCGATCCCGATCAGCGAGTCGTGAAAGACGCCCTCCCTCCCTCAGCAGGTCTATGGGGCCTGCGCTACCCCGTCTCTCTAGAGCCCGATCGCAGAGTCAGTACTACACAACTGAGAGTGATGAGGAGCTGGAGTTGTTCGTGAATAGAATGAAGTCAAAGTACCGACGGAACAATCCTTGATCAATGCTTGTTTCGCTGGCGGTATGCAAAAATCAACGCGCTGATTATGCGTAACGCGAAAAACTCAATGAGCAAGTAGACAATAAATAACCAAGGCTGAAAAGGAATGTATCATTATTGCGAAATAATAGAATAAATGGGAACCGAAAAACAATAGAATAAATAAATGGAACCGACTTTATCTCCGTCGACCTCGTAAAACTCCAACACGCTCTGGCCATTGCAAATGGGCATCGCGCCATCGCATTCAGTAGGGGGGATCGTAAAGTCACCGGCACCAGTGAAGACCGTATGGAGAAGCACACTAAAGCAGAGTCGGAATGGAGAGATGTTGGCAAGAAAAAGCCATTGATCACTCAGCGAGCTCAGATTAAAAATGAAACCAGATGTCAATGTGAGGGGCAGTACAAACAGAGGGGCAACCATGGCCGACACGTTGATATCCTTGAAAAGAGTACCTATGACATAGCCCAGCCCCTCAACGACGAAGACGAACAGAAGGACAGAAAACGAAACAATGAGCCAGGACACTGCATCCGGAGCGAGCCCCATCATCCAAAAGGAAATGGTAGTGTAGATCAGCGGATTGTACCAGTGAAAGACGATTCCAGCACCCATCTTAGCCAGTAAATACACCCAGGCGTGAATGACGCCCGCCTGTTTCTCCTTTGTGATAAGAGCGCGATCCTCTTCAATGCTAAATACCGGCATGAACAGAGACTGCATGCCGCAGTTCATAAGGAGGGCGAAGCAGGCTCCAGCGCGACTCCGCCAGTCTTCAGCGTCCAACTGAAAGAAGACAATTCCGATGATGATGCTCAGAGTGACGAACTGCATGGTTCGTCCGAACGTCTGTGCTGGGTTGCGTGAACTCACCTTCACCAGGCGTCGTAACAGTGTGGAAGCCTTGCTGCCGGAGCCAACATTGATTTTAGCGCCATCCTCGTTGACCGGAATGTCGAACGCGACTAGTTTGCCAATGTCACCGCCGTCGTCAAAATCTACAGCTTCCTCATGAATCTGATTGCTGGAGAGATCGCCTCCAGTCCAGGCCTCCAGAAAACGTCCCGCACACAGCTTCCAGAATCGGGCGTACTGAAGCGGGTGAGAGATAACTACGGTGTAATACTTACGTTCTCGATGATGGCCAACCCGGCCTCCCTCTCAGACCAGTTAACGGTGAAACGCTCCAGCACGAAGTCCGCTGTATTGGTATATGGTGGGCAAACGAGTCCCAGGCTCGCGAAATAGGACACGAGAGCTTCACGGGGACCGAAATAGGTGATGTTCCCCTCAGCGAGCACCATCACCTTGGTGAACTGGTTGAACACGTCCACTGAAGGCTGGTGTATTGTCGAGATCACCGTAGCACCTTTGTCTGCAAGCTGTCTAAGCTTCCGCACCACCACGTAAGCCATATAGGCGTCCAACCCTGACGTCGGCTCGTCCGCGAGGATGAGGCCTGGGTTGGTGAGGAGCTCCGTAGCGACATTCAACCGTTTTCGTTCGCCACCGCTGATGCCTGGAAGAAGTTAGGAGGACTAGTATACAGCAGCCATTCACCTCGCCCCTTGCCTCGTGCAGGGTTGCCAATACGGGAGTCCAAGCACTTCACGAGCTGGAAGGTTTCCACGACATCCTTCACTCTAGAGTCACGAGCCTCCTTATTTATGGGGAGGCGTAGCGCTGCTTGGTAGTTCAGGTGCTCCCTGACAGTGAGCTCGCCGAAGAAATCCTCCTCTTGAGTGATAAAAACCATCTCTCGCTCCAACTCAGAGCACTGGGACACGGTGCCGTTCAGGTAAACCCCACCTCTGAAGTCGGAGTCTCGCCCACCAAGAATTTTGAGCAGCGACGACTTCCCTGCACCAGAGGCACCAATGATAGCCACGCAGTCGCCGGGCTCGACCTGACCATTGACGAAGTTGAGGATGACTTTGAGATGACTTGCATCCTTCTGGCAGCAGAATCCAACTCTGCATACGTCTCTTGACACAAGCTCACCTATCGTGGCACCGACGGCACCTCGACTCACAGCACGCGTCACACTTGTTACAGCACACATCATACTGATTGGTGTGGCCGCAGCACTGTCCCGGCTCATCATAGTCTGTTGGCGCGTCATCAACGTTCGGTTCGTAGTCGCCACGATGAATGGCGCGGCGCTCTTTGATCAGCTGGAAGGCGTTCGTTAACGGAACATCACGTATTGTCCCTACCTCCAACCCCTTCATGCATATCTTGCACTTCTTCTGCAGGAACTGGCACCTCGTTCTCGGAGCGTTGACAGTCTTCCTGTGCGATCAGTGCCTTCAAAACCTACCTAATGTTCACGAACTTAAGCTGTATCTGACGATTGTCGAAAGTGTCGTCAACAGATTCCTGAGTAGATGATTCGGACATGGTGGAAGAATCGCCGTTCGGTTCAGACATTATGAGCTTTTTGGTTTGGGTAGAATGAATTTCCACAATTGAAGTTCCAGTGACGTGTTTGATGTGACAGACGCCCACTCGAGAGCAGTTCTTTGTGAAAGGAGGATACTCGAGAGCAGTTCTCGGTGAAAGGAGGATACGAGACGCTACCGCAGAAAAAATTCCACAACTGAAGGATTTTTTAAATAACGTCCGTCCACCTACTTTCTTGTTGAAAGTCACAAAAGATAATGCTCAGCGAGCGTGAGAAACACGAGAGGCTTGTGACTTGCAGTGATTCCCTACGAGCCATACAAGGGACTCGTCGTCTTCGCACTGCTCCCACATAAATCGCATACGGTTGAGCAGCTTGACAACTTTCACTTGAGTCGCACATGGTGCCTTGAGCGACTTCATCCAGCGCCGGTACTGCTGCACGTAAGCGCAGAACGCGAAGAAGTCAGGGACGCGTTTGCATATAGAGGGTCGGAGTGAATTGCATCGGCGGATGTCTGACATTTGATGGACATTACTTTTTGTCGCAGGCCACGACATGAGTGTGGGCCGCAGCTGGTGGCATTCCTACAAGCAAACAAATGATTGATCAGTAAATTCTTTTTCTGCACGGAATCGAGCTAGTGACTCCTCGGACAGCCAATGGAAACGTCATCATCAAACCCCAATAACCCTGTAGATGAGTCAGACCTAATTTAGGAAGCGGATGAGTCAGCCAGAGCAGCTGCCTGCAAAGTATTCACCCGATAAACCAAGACGAATAAACATCGTGCACGAGAAACTGTACGGCACAAATCCTCGCGTTCAGATGAATAGTCACATTGCATAGTCAAAACGCACAGCTCCTTGGCGTTGTCCGCTGCAGCTACTTCGACTTCTTCTCAGGTAGTTGATCCTTAGCCATGAGAGAGTAGTGCTCTACAATATCTCGCGACGCATTCAGATGAAGCATGAGACTCCGTACGAAGTCCGACCATACAGCTGCATCCAAGTGGCGACCAGTCTTGTCGAAAGTAAGGGTCTCCACCGTTCGTGACATGGATGGGATGTCGTCGGTCGCGAAGTTGCACACGAATCCTCTGCAATAAACGTAAAAGAAGACGAAACAGGAAGGGAGACATAATAAATGGGATCTGACTTCAGAAAGGAGAAAATGTCGTCCTTCACCCGAAAAGGCCACCTCCGAAAATTGGAGGAGTTCTCTGAAAAGACCACTCCGACCACAGAGTACCACTCCCAACGCGTGAATTTCGGTGTCATCGTCATGTCGTAGACCTTGAGGTCCAAGAAATCCACGGGAGCGCCATTCGCGTCCTGAGAGGAATTATGGCGGATTAAATTGAACAAACTTATTGATTAATGGCGGATTAAGTTGAACAAACTTATTGATTGAGAGAATTACCTGCAACATTTCTCCCATCCCGCACCCTCGCAGATCAAGAGTCCACGTAAATGAGTGGTCCACGGCTGCCGAAGAGGTAGGAGTGTACTTGCGGTCAAAGAGGAACTGCCGAATATTGGACTGGTTGATGAGGCACTGTGACTGGGCCGCCGGCACAACGAGGATGGGGACTCGGCGACTCTTCGTAAGAAAGGTGTACAATGCTGCCACATAATTAACAAGTAATTGTGATAAAGAACATTACAATATTATGATTAAAAAATATTACAATTAAAGACTCCCTACAATCCTGATTTTTCTTTCGGCTTCTTTTGTCCTTAGATTCCATGATTCGTTTCTTTTTTTGGTCTTCCAGCGATTGGAAGAAACCCTCCAAAATAGTGGAGACCTGTCCGAGATGATTCTCGAAGGATTCATCGCCCAGAACTGGCAGTGGGAGGCTCGGTGCACTCTCCGAAAGGGTGAGTCGGGGGCGCTTTGTACAGCCAATCACTGGATTGGGACCGACATAGGTTGCGCAGCCTCGCTTGGACCTCAGCCTGTCAGCGAATGACGCCTTATCCAAGGGAAACCACACGTCGCCCACAGGTTTCGTTTCATCCAAAAGTTCAACGTGACACGTGGGTAGAGGAGTGTTAGTGCAGCAAGCACTGCTGATGGCCGGAAATTCGGTGGCGGAGTCTTCACATAGTCTCTGGACCTGTTTCCACAGATCCCGGACTGTCGGGTGTGACCCCATACCCGTTTCACATAGAAGTCCCACTCGAACGTTATGCATCGGAAACTCCAAGTGAGTGCCTGTCTCCACCACCCGTGACAGATTCTGCCGGTGATAGCAATCACGGAGAAGATCGAGTGCCTTTACTTTAGGCATTACCAGAAATTCTCGATTTCCTATGGCAGACGATAGTGCTCGTCGTTTCTGGAGATGTCGGAAGACGTGCTGTCAGATGATGGAAGATAGAGGCTACGTTGTCGCTGGAAATGAAAAGGTGGAAACGTTCCCTGACTTCGAGGCCCGGCTGATCCAGAACGACAAGCAGTAAGCCGCGTATTCCTATTCAGCTCATCCATTTGCAGACGGTCTAGAATGATTCTGATCGGTAGCCACTGCCGGGACGCTGAAGACAAGATGATATGTTACTTCTCCGACGAAATGAAGAAAACTGGCGTGAAACCCATCAGAGACCTGAGTGAGATGATGGAAGAACGCTCCATCAGACGGGCGGTACTGGTAACACATATGCCGTTGACTGCGTTCGCCCGGGATGCAGTCTCCACCGCTGCGCCTCGACATATCATTGAGTGCTTCTTGGAGCAGGAGCTTCTTGTGAATATCACAAAGCACGAGCTCGTTCCCAAGCATATCCCCCTCTCTGACGAAGAGAAACAAAACCTTCTACAGCGGTACAAGGTTGCAGAAGTCAACCTTCCGCGCATCCAGGCCTCGGACCCAGTTGCCAGATACTTAGGACTAAGTCGGGGTCAGGTGGTGAAGATCGTCAGGCCGTCTGAGACTGCTGGAAGGTATGTCACCTACAGGTTTGTCGTGTGAACTATGATTCTCTTTAAATCTGATTCACTATTCGTCAAATCCTTTAATTGTGTGGACCTGAGGTTTCGAAGTACGCATTCGCCACATTCTCACGAATGGGGGGGAATAAAAGCCCTCCAAAGACAGATTCCACTGGCTGCAAACTGTGAGAACTTCGTGCGAACTACGTCGTGGACGACTTGGGTGGAACATGTACATATGAGTCATTATTTGGAAAATCCATTAAATGATGGTGTGGAGGTTGCCCATTTTAGCTTCTCTGGCTGCCGCTCAAAGCTGCCGCCCACATATTCAATTGTTGCATGTGCAGCAGGCGACTAGTGACTGGGGTAAAGCCGTAGGTAGCATGAAGCCTTCAATTGAAAAGATGATTAATGAGGTGAAGGGCGACTTTTCAGAGTTTGATTACGCAATGGCCATATTCTCGGACAAGCCTGCTCCGATCGTGGGCAACGGCAGTCAATGGGGTATCTGGAAGGGAAATTCTTCTGTTACAGATTCCACTTGTTACAAACGTCTGAGTAAATTCTCGGATCAAGTGCCTACAATTAACAGCGTCGTGACCGGTAATGACTCTGATCAGAATCCGTGGGACGCGATGTACAGAGGTGCGAAGGATGGGGGCTTAGGATGGAATATGGAGGACGGAACACCAGATCAGCCTGTCATCCGCGCAATCGTCGTCGTTACCAGTGACTTCTCCCATCTTCCAGGCAACGACGACGACTATGATGAAGGTTACGGCCTGAATAGTTCCTACAAGAGTCTGAATGGTCACTACAACGCTAATTTCGACAAGTATGACGACTACTATAGTTACAACCAAATGATCTGGAGTGACTTTGTCGGTTCCACAAGCGATTGGACGGGTACCTACGAGAGAAAGAATATCCCTGGATGTAAGCAGTACGAGGCCTATTTAATGTGCGTAGACCGCGAGAATGTGGTCGATG
>NW_027151774.1:0-2316 GCF_019968955.1 Porospora cf. gigantea A | reverse complement strand
GATTACGACTACGGCAACCCAGAGCATGACTGTTCTAAGCATGAGTACCCCGACCCTTCAAGTGAAAAGTTCATAGAAGCCCTCCAACCCTTCTATGCTGGGGTAATGCCGATGCCGACAGGAAACCACCTCAATTTTCCACGTAACGACTACAACAAGCACGTACACTGCTTCAAAAAGTACACGGCTGGAGATGTGGATGAGGCAATGGTAGGCGCGTGTATGTTGGAGCATTACAACTCACGACTGGATAAGCTGAAAAAGCGCCTCACAATGGATCGCGCTACGGTCCAAGATACAAACTCTAAGGACGTCGCCGCTCAGCTCGAGGGTATTATCAAGGCGTTGAAGGAAATGGCCTGCGACAACCCCCCGACCACAACACCCACTACCAGTCCAGCTGTGACGACGACCCTAGGCCACTACAAGACGCGAGGCTGGGCTCGCGTATGGCCTATCATCACTATTATCCTCGCCTCTTTGGCCGTCATACTCCTCGTCGCCTGGGCGTGTCAATGTTGCCACTTCTATGGTTGCTGCTGTTGTAAGAAGTCGACCAAGGCGGAGACGCCACGTCAACAGGAAACTGTAGCCCCTGTTGCCCAGCCTACCAGAGTATCAGTCGCTGAGTCAGTGGGTGCCACCTCGGAGCATCTCCAACCATCGAAGTCCAGCAGCGCCATATTTAAGCAGTCCGATAAGGATCTAGAAGAGGCTCACGATAGCTGACTAATCCTGTTGTGTCAAGTGTTCCCAAGACCATCGCACCAGGAAAACCATCTCTTCGTTGATTCGTGTGTTTGTGTTTTCTGAAAATGGGAATCACGCGCGTATTTAAAAAAAACACGGATTGGCACCGTTAGCTTTAGTTTAAAAAAGGTTTTGGAATGAAAAGTAAGGACGTTGCAATAAGGGGCGTGTCTCGCGTGTTGCCTTTGCATGTCGTTTAAATCAGAATTTATGTCTCTGCATCCCGCACTGACACAGCTAGTTCACGAAGAGTTCGATTTGAAGCTCGGAAGTAGGATTCTACAGAACTTCCGAGGGCTGGGGCATGGTGGCCAAATATGGCACGGTACATTCCCAGCTAACCACAGTGCGCGCCGGTTGGTACACGCAGTGCATAACACTCGAGTTTTGGCCGACGTCACAAAGGTTCCTGCAATATACGCCGATTCGGTAGCATTTCTGATGTGGCTGCTTTGTGGAGTGGTTGCAGAGAAGACTGCGCCAGGTCAGTCTTTTTAGTGATCAGCATTTTATCTTCTATCTCCGGTTAGAGTGATCGTAATTATTTCCCAGGTGACCGCAAATTCCAACACCAAATTCAAGTGGCCACGACCAACCTGTGCGAGTCTGTCTTTCTTTGTCTGGATCAGACCAACAGTCGTTTGAAGGAGTACTACTTGTCGACGGTCGTAAATCTCATTCGCCGAAAGAAGCTAATGGCGCCCGCTGTGACGCGCATCCGGCTGCTTCTTCTGACTTATGTTCCTGCCGATCGCCTGTATGAGCGTCAACTGTCCTACCCCCCCCGACCAGCCGTCGCGACTGACTGGTTTCGTCAGGCCTTCCCCGAAGGCGACGTGGAGCATGAGATGTCCATGATGGAGTTGGTACTTATTTCTCTAGTCTACTTATTTCTCTAGTGTACTTGGTTTATTCTTTTCTTTTGTTTGTTGCCTTTCGACCTGCCCGTCACGTTTCGCAGCGGCCCTACTCCCAGCCGTGTCCACCAAGTAGCGCGAGCGTACTCCGCGATTGACGCTGTCATTCGCTGTTGCTTCGGTGTGAGTCCGTGTGTTTTCGGGTCCACTGGAACTGCATTTGCACACAAGACCAGTGACGTGGACGTGCTTGTAAGCCTGCCGCCCGGCACTATGGAAGAGCTCTTAACCGAGAGACAGAACTATCTCTCTAACGGATTTGAAGAGATCAATCCTTATCCTCCCACCTTCCTAGCAAAGAAGGGCGAGTTCCACGGGAAATGGTTCAGAAATAAATACAAATCATCCGACTTTGCTAATGAGGTGAGAACAGGTCATTTGAACATGTCATCCCGTTCCAGACCGGTTCCTTTCTTTCTGCTGTATGGGCTGAAAGGCAGCTGGCCCTGGCAGTTCAAGTCACCTTCGGCTGGGGTGTCGAGGTCGTCGAGACGGCTCGCGTCCCTATCCTTCGAATTCGAGGTGCCGTAGATCAGAACGGCAGACCTATGGAGCTGCCGAAGGAGCATCAGTTCGATACGAGCTTTCCTACGATGTTCGACTATCGCCAGTCCCGTAGGCACCAGCCCGCCAGTGACGAGGATGAGGA
>NW_027151773.1:0-14652 GCF_019968955.1 Porospora cf. gigantea A | reverse complement strand
CTGGTATGCACACCGCTGGACACACCGCGTCCGCGACCACCGCCTATGCCAGTGGATATACCACTGGACCCCACACGACCAGACTCGCATCGAGTCATGTGTCCATTCACGCCACAAGATAGTTAATTATTTTTAGCAGTTATTTGAAGAATTTCAACTGCTGATCGCGAAGCTTCCAGCGTTTTTCCTCTCGGCGCCTGTCCCGCCAGCTGCCAGAACATTAGCCAGGCTCTTTACGGTGCCTAGCATGTAGTACGTACACACGTAGTAGACGACGTGCATGGCTAGGACTGGGATTGTGGCGTAGACCATGCTGCTGTCTACCTCGTCATTGGAGGCCATGATGCAGGTGTTAACGACGAAAATAATGTCGTAGACGACGAACACCGCAAGTCCAGCTTTGTAAACCACACCCAGCCACCGCACCCCCGAGGCTCTCCTTTTAAACACCGCCACGACAGCGAAAAGTCCCAAACCAATGTAGAGGAGCCCGACAATTAAGTACAACCAGTTCTCAGCGCTGTTTTGCACCTCAATACCGGCCGTGGTCACTTGGTAGATGCCAGAGAGCACAGTCATCGCGGCGAAAACTAGAACTCCGCTTCGTAGGCTACAGCAGCAACAACCGAAACAGCGGCTGTAGTTTCCATTTGTGGAGCAGCACACCATGGAGATCCGCTATGAAAAGGGTATTAATGCTGATTATATGCTGCCTGCCCCGTTCCTAGCTAGCCAGAAAATCGATCCCGCAACGTTCGAGGCAAATCAACTGGCAGCTGGCTCATGTCCCCGATACTTCAGAACCATGGCAGGCACGACTGAGGAGGACGTGCTCCTCGAGTTTCCTGAGGCCAAGCCTGTTTCGTGGCAGCGGGGGTTCTGGGCGATTGCAAGGGACTCCAAGCTCAGCTGCAGCCGGCTGGCTAAGTAAGTCCTCTTTTGTGGTATTCTACTTGATTTTCTATTATTTTTAATTCGATTGTCTATTAATTTTAATTCGTTACAGAACTCAAAAGATATCGGGGATGGATGTTGCCTCTGCCATTCCAGTGGAAGCGCTTGACCTTCAGCCACACCACTCCGTTCTCGACTTGTGCTGTGCCCCAGGTACTAAGCTGCTGATGCTCTGCGAGCGAGCTACACGAGTGGTTGGTGTGGATGTCAGCCCTTCTCGGTTAGACATTTGTCGAAACCTGCTGGTTAAACGATCGAAGGTCACTGAGGCCGCTCAGCCGATGATGGCCGCCACTTCCACCCCGGAGCTGTATCTGGCTGATGGCCGCCACTTCCACCCCGAAGCGGTCTCAAAGGCCACCCTGAATCGCCTTCAGGCGTACGAGAGAAAAGGTGGGGTTGGTATTTGTTGAATCTTCAGAATCATTACTGTGTTTCGAGTTCGAGGACTACAGGGCTGTTCGGCGGAAACTTCTGAACATTCGTAGGAAGAAGTCAACTTTACCAGACCCTCGTACCGAAGACGTTGAACTATCCCCTTGCCATCCGGTGTTTGACCGAGTATTGGTTGACACCGAATGCACACATGACGGATCATTCCGACATTTGGAGAAGGCAGCGCATCGTGACCGTTTTTTGGACAAGAAGCGGCTCGACGAGTTACGCCCGCTCCAGCTGGCACTGCTGGCAAGGGGCTACAAGCTTTGCAAGAAAGGAGGACTCGTAGTGTACTCGACGTGCTCGCTCAGTCCGCTACAAAACGAGACGTTGGTTAACGCATTCCTCGAGAATACCCCCTCTGCTACGCTGGAGCCTCTCGAGACTAGTGCTCCCCACAGAGATCTTGGCGGAATGGTGCTTCTGGACCCTGTAACCAGCCAGACTAGTGTGCAATTCGTTGCCAAAATTAGAAAAGGATAACCTTAGGACACCACAACATTCGCGGTTGCCGCTGACATCAGGCGGTTTGTATTGCCGTGAGATCCGCCAATAGGGTCTTGTACGTGGCCTGTAAGGCTTGGTTGCGTGTTTGGGATTTCCGAACCGCATTTTGTGCATGACTCAACCTACGAGACGCGGCCTCCTTCTCTCGCTCTTCCAGTTCGCTGCATCCGGAGAGCTGCGCCCTGCCCTCCAACAATCGGGTGTGTAGAGTGTTGATCTCCGCCACACATGATGCTTGAGTCGTAACCTGCACACGCAACAAGGGATCCAGCTTGTGTAACAGCCGGTTACACTTCTTTCCCGATTTGCGAAGGTTGAGGTGCAAGTCGTTGCACTGCGCCTTCATTGCCTCCAAAATAGAGAAGTCAGCCGGATTCTCCACCACCTGATTATTGTAGACACAAAATCGGTCCAGTAGCTGCTGATGTTCCAGTTCAGAAAGAGGCTCAGGTATGGAGCCTAAGGAGCTGAGAAGCGTTTCGATTTCTTCAACCAAGGTCTCTTTAGCTCGGATAAGCTCGTCCTCCGCTAGGGCTAAGAGAGGAGTTGTGTGCTTTTGTGGCACGGGTAGGCCTGGCAGCAGTGGGTGATTCTGAACGTCCTGGACGACCAGCAGGAGCGTCTCATGGTCTATAAGTGAGCTTGCGGATTGGTAGGAGCCAGAAGGTTGCCACGTCAAAGTGATAGCGTCAGGGAATAAAGGTCTCGGAAGGCCCAGACGTACGCTTTCTGATGTCCGCTCCACGATTTCGCCCAATGCCATCTCTTTGATATCCTCAATGTCCATCGTTCTGAGTGCCTGTGGCCCGAGCTCTTCGTTTAGGGTGGACGGTTTAGCGTCAACAGTGTCGGGAGGGGACACCTCGACCTCGTTTACTGGCTCCGGTAGGCATTTGAGAGCTGCGGTAACTGCGGTTACGGCAGCTCCTGCGTCAGCTGTCATGGGCTCTAGAGGCGTGGCTAGGGGCGTAGACATGGAAGGAGTGTGCAACCCCGGTAGACTGCTGAGTTGACCGTTTTTCAACTGCCTCGAGAGCCCCAAAGGAGTCATCTGCGGCGCTCCTTGCGGAGTCAGCTGCGAGAATATCTCGCCAGTGCTATCCGACAGGTAGCTCGCGTGTCGTTTTCCATATTCGAGGATGCTTTCGAGGTCGTGTTGAGTCAGTTCCGGCGTTGGAAGATCCAGCTTCTGACGCTTGCGATGTTGCAGGCTGTAAGTCATGTCGTCCACCTTACGCATAGCTTCCGGTAGGTTCTCTTCTTGCAGCCGCTTCAATTTCCGAGCATCATCTTTTCTGAGACGTTTGATTTCCTCCAATCGGCGCTTTTCCTCTACAGCTTGAAGGGAGCGATTCTTTGCACTAACGGAAAACTCCGGCGTCTCTTCTAGGCCTACTTCGTGATAGCCCGCAGGAGGAGGCTGCTCGAACGGAATATCCATACTGTAGTCAATGGCGCCTCCCTTTTTCCTCGCCGTGCCTATGTTAATCCCGGCAGCTTTCAACTCTCGACGTTTTTGCAGTAGGGCAAGTCGGCGAGACTCCTCTAGTTGTTTCTCACGTGCTTTGCGTTTGGCTTTCTTTCCTCGGGTATTGGCAAGCCGCGCTCGCGCCTCCGCCAGCATCTCCTTCTCGTCGTCGTCCATGTCGACAGCATCAGCACGAGAAGGCTTCGTCTCGGGTGCGGGGTCTATTTCTCCTGGTCGAAGCTTTCGGGGATCGTTTGGATCATCTGGATCTCGGCCTCCAGCCCTGTCAAGTAATTTCTCGTAGTGCTCAATGCACTGGCTGGCAGTTCGACCTATCAGTGGAGCTATAGTCCTCCATTGAGTAGGGAATATTTTTGCAAGATGTAGCAACCTTTGTTCCTCATCGCGCGTCCACTCAGTCTTCTTCACCCTAGGGTCGAGCCACTCGTACCAGCGAGCTTTGCATTGTCGACTGCTTTTCCGCACCATCAACGAAGCCACGCGTGCCCAGTTATTGATACCGTACTTCATAACGGCGGCCTTTAAGATCTCGTCCTCCGAGTTCTTCCAGACTCCGCCGCGCATAATGATCCGCATCGCGTTCGAAAATGGTGAATATCGACTTGTCTGCCACTTACCGAAGAAAGCAAAATGGAATCACGCCAGATGTGCTGCAACTCACAGGTATTGTGATCGCGTTCACAACGCCAGCCAGAATGGTTCCGCTCTGTCTACCTAAGAGTTCTCTTCTTTGTCGGTCTACTCACTAGCTCTCTGAGCTGCGCAGAAAGTGTGCGTCAGCCTCGAGTAGACGTTTCATGTCGCCGAAATTCTCCATTTTAGTATGGAGAGCCAACAACAGTCCTACAGCTTCATCGTCCAGCAGTTCCACTGCGACTGTTGTGGGACGGACATCACGCGAAGTGTAGGCAGGTTTCGCTGTGCGCGGTGCGGCGACTTTGACCTCTGCGTCCATTGCTTCGGCAGGTAGGTCTGTTTACAGTGGAGCTCATGTTGTTGGCGACTGGGAGGTCTTTTCTCGAATGCCTAATTTAGCAAATCAGTATGTTAATATGGTCACAGGGGAGTGGATGTGGGGGAGCACCAGCGAGATCACGACTATGTTGCTGTAGGTCGGATAGACTTTCCATTGTACGACCCGACTTGGCTGGCCTGTGAAGAGTACCTGTTGATAGAGGCAGTCGCGAAATATGGCTTCGGAAACTGGCAGGACGTTTCAGAAATGGTTGTTCAGGGTTGCCCATTTGACCGAGATCCCAAATCTGAGGAGGAGTGCAAATCCCACTACTACCAGACCTACGTCAAATACGACAATGGCGTCCCACCAGATTCGGCTGTGTGCCTCTCCAGCCTTCACCCAGATCTGCCGGACCCTCGACGTGTATGTGCAGACGACGAAGCTGTGGCCGCGTATGATGCGTCGATTCTCCATACTGATACATACAACCCCGGCGTCAGCATCATAGGCTACATGCCGTTGAGAGAGGACTTCGAGACGGAGTACGACAACGATGCTGAGTTGCTGATCGCAGATCTAGAATTCCGAGAAAATGATAGTCCTCAAGAAAAGGAGCTCAAACTCCAGGTTCTAGCCATTTTCAACTCTAGACTGGATGAGAGAATTCTTAGGAAGAAGACGATTATTGAACGGAATCTCCTTGATTCCCACAAGCAGATCGCGCAGGAGAAATCGCGCACGAGAGAAGAAAGGGAATTGCACACACTGCTGAGGTCAGTGGCTAGGTTCCAGCTAATGGAAAACCATGACAGACTGGTAACATTAATGGTTGACGAGAGGCGTCTGCGCCGCAGGATTCACAAGCTGCAGGAATGGCGCGGCCTGGGCCTCAAAACACAGGAAGATGTGGAAAAGTACGAGACAGAGAAAGCGCAGCAGGATAAACGACGACAACCTGCGTTTCCCCCTATGGAATGTGCTGCTTCCAAAGCGGATATCCACATGGTTTTGACTGACACGCTGCCGAAAACCCCTCCTGAGAGGTCTAGGAAAGTGAAGGAAGAGGCAAGAAGCCCAAGTGTGGTCACCACAGATGCTGAGAAAGAGCTTTGCAGGAGCCTGGATCTCAAGGAATCCGTGTACGTTCTGGCTAAAACGGCTGTGCTGAAGGAGATGTTTAAGAACGCCTCACCATCTGTAGAGGCCCCACCTACCTTCGCAAAGGATCTGTTGTTGGATATCGAGAAGGCTGGAAATCTGCTGGATTTCAGTCTTCGAGTTCTACTTCCCAAGGACGCACCAACCAGTGCGCCAGAGACTAAAAAGCGTCCCGTACGAGTCCCCACATTCGACCCGGTCACAGGGCGCCGCCGTGGACCTGGGCGACCACCCAAGAACCCTATGGTTCGGGTAGGAGTGCCGCTGGATCCGGGCTTTCCTGGAAGCGTTGGCTACCTTCCAAACACTCACTACTTCCAAATCATGCAGCAGTTCTACCGGCCTATGGCGTTTGGGGGATGGCCCGTGCCATGGAGGCCTGGGTTCGGGATGATGCCACAGCAGATGATGCCTGGGCAAGCACCACCGACAGGACAGACCTCTCCGGGACAACCTATGCTTGGGCAACCGATGCTAGGACAAATGCCAGGACAAATGCCAGGACAAATGCCAGGACAAATGCCAGGACAAATGCCAGGGCATCCTGGAATGCCTCACCCAGGGCATCCTGGCATGCCTCACCCAGTACAGATCCCAGGACAATCTTTACAGATGCATCCCGATGGTTTGCCACATTTCAGACCGCCTATGAAAGACGAGTGATAAAGGAGTCGAATTACTATATTTCCATTCACACTAGCTATCAGAAGTCGGCGTCAGAATGAAGCTGTGAGATCTGTGCACAAAATCCTGGTAGTGGCACCAACTTCCAAAGAGTAAGAAAAGTATCCGCTTCCACATTTCACATCAAAACTTCAAAAGCAGGTAATTTGTGAAGCAATTTTGGATGTCTCGTCAGACTACCGATAAGTGGACACGAGGATCCTATGTACACGGAACTCATTGGGATCACGACTTGCAGGCGCTCATGGAAAGATCGAATCTTGGTAAGCGTCTAGGATTCGGCCCTCCAACTACATGTATTTCTGTGGGATCAAAGGAGATCCCCCTACTGCGAAAGAGGGCGATTTCGCTGTTCGATGGAGACCCAGAACTATGGGGATTTAACTTGCCGTTTCCGCCGCAACTACAGGACGTCATGAAGCGCGACTTTGGGTTGGATTTGAATCAGTGGATACATATAGACGTGGCGCGGTTGAGGCAAGAGCTCTCCCGTTACGGCGATTCGGCCCTCCTGAACGTGGGCCTCAGCTTTTTAACCCGGAGCGTGTATCGTTCCCTGATAGGTATGACGCAATCCTTCAAGGTGGTTCCTCTGTCTGCGTCTCATCCCATCTCACGTCTAGATGCTGGAGCCAGCGGTTTCGGAGTCATAATTGACTTCCAATTCACCAGCCCGTTAGTAATTGACGGCGATCGCTGTCTGGAAGCGCTGACGACTGTAGGATTTCCGTATGGCGGCGTCTTGCGACCAACTCACCTCACAGACTGCCGCGACTTTCGAGAGATCTCTGTTACCGGATCATGTGAGCGTTTTCGGCTGGCGTATGCGTGGGATGTGTCTCTCCGTGACAGCGAAGATGAAACGTGCACATGTGTGTGCAGTCAGGCGTGCTGCGTGCGGCACAGTAGCTCGCACTCGCACGCGGTCCTCCCGCGAGTGCGCGACAAGCCTCTGGTAACATCGCCCTTGGGCACCCCCGACCTATCTAAATTCTGCGGCTTAAGCAATGTCTTGGTTGGCCGACTACAGAGTCCCAATATATCATACAAACCTCCGGCCACAGAACTCGACTGCGGTTGGAACATCGACGCAGTTGGCGCCATGAACGAGTTGGCCATGGTCAACGACCCTACTGGCTACGGTGCTAGCCTCGGAGAGCCGAGCGATCCGAACCCCAATCTCATCGTCATGCACGTGAAGGTTTTTAACGTCCCTTGCATCTTCTACTTGGCCAGGCGCCCCATCGCTCAGTATGAGGAAGCGTTAGTCAATTATGGTCCACGGTACTTCGACGGTGTGAGAGGCCGAGTGCTGGAAGTGGACGAGTTTCGTACGCGTCGCGAAGGCTGGCTTCGAGAATGGCAGCAAATCCAGGCGGCACAGCAAACCATGCTGGGCCACCGCGGTTCTTTGAGCCCGCAAAGACCCTTCTCTGAGTCTCTGAGTCAGGTCAAGATGGAAACGTATGACTACGATTCTGACGTGGACATCATCGTTGAGCTTTCCGATGATGAAGCCATGGACAAGACGCCTCCAACGTTGGGTTCGACCTGTGACGTTATGGTCAAATCCGAATTCTTGGACGAGGAAAAGAGAATACCTTTCATCATGGCCACGCAAAGCCCCTCAACACAGACCCCAATGTCAAACGACAGCAGAGTTCCACAAAGCACAGTTTTTTTGGATGGCTGTAAGGGCCTCCCCCTCGGTATCCAGTGGGACGAGAATGAACAAGCCTGGCATAGCCACACAGACGTTGACTGCCAGAAATTCGCTGTGGCGCAGTACGGAGAAAATGGCGCTCTGCAGCTGGCGATGGAAGGCCAACGGACGTCTGGGAAGGAACCAGACTCTGATGGGGAGCTAGAATCCACAGGTGTCAGCAGCATGTCTGAGGGCCCAAACTGTATCATCGGCGTGACCTGGCGTCAATATCGGCAGGCGTGGACCGCTCGTGGTGTGGTCGATGGACGCCACTCCTCTCGGGATTTTTCCGTGGCTAAGTGGGGGCCTAAGGCTCTGCCGCTGGCAATTGCGTGGCGGCGCAGTCATCTTCCCCATCGTGACGTATGAAAACAATTCCGTATTTTCGATGCCCAAGGGTCGTCAACGCCAAAAGACGAGGTACGTCTGGGAGGGGGTTAAGCGAATAGACGCCAAACTGCACTTTCTGCAGTTGAATTTAACGTTAATACTCAAATTATTAAATATGCTTCAGGAATTACACCTCTGACTCCATTCCTGGTGTGCATATTGCGTTTCCGGAGGAAACTGAATGGGTAGTAGAGTGGCTGGACATCGATGACGCCTTCGACGTTCCCGAAGACTTGTCTGGTCTTCCCGACCACAGTCTGGACCCTGAAACGGGAGTCTTTACTGTTCTCAACCCGGAGGCAGCGCAATGCAAGGTCGCGTTCGTCACCTTTTTTGAAGTCCGGTGCTACCGTCTGATACCTGAAAATACTCTCAGGGAGCTCACTCGTGGCAAGACCGACCTCGACGGGAGAACCGTCGGATGCACTACGATGGTGCTCATAGTGCCTCCTCAGCGGTGCGTGGATGTGTGTGTCCTGAGGACTCTGCAGGGCGAACTCCTGGTTGAGGCCGAGCTATCAGGGCAGATGGTTAGTCACGTTTCCACGATAGCGAGTCTCTACGTCACTGCGCCTCCAAGGTTTCCGCCACCCAAGAGCCGACAAGAGGCGGTCCCAGCAGCGGGGTCGTTGCTGTTTCCGATGGCGGATGGCCAGTACAAGTGTATTCAGGGTAAAGGCGGCAAGTTCACCCATTTTTTCCCGGAAACTTTCCACGCTATTGACATCAGTTGTCCTCTGGGAACCCCACTGCTAGCCGTCGCAGATGGACGCGTTCGAGAGCTCTGCCAGGAGAATGCCGGCGGCGGATCTGGGGCCAATTTGCTCTTCGCCCATAACTCTTTGCTGCTGGAGCTGTTCGACGGTTCATTTATCGAGTACGTGCACATACAGCAGGGCAGCTGCCATCTCCAAGTCGGCGAATCGGTTCGCAGGGGTGACGTTGTGGCCCTCAGCGGAAATGTGGGCTTCTGCCCCGTGCCCCACTTGCACATTCAGCTGTACGCTTCGGACGAGCCTAACGCCCCCAGCCTTCCTCTGCTGTTCCGAGGAAAAAAAGGAGGGTTTGAATGTGAAGCTGGCAAGCTCTACTGCCACGACGGTGAAGTGGAGATGTGATCACCTGACGTGAGCCAGATGGCAAGCTCTCCACTGCCACGACGGTGAAGCGGCGATGTGAACGTTGATATCACCTAACGTGATCTAGACGGTCGAAGCTCAAATTACGTATCAGCCCGGCCGTAGCATTTTTTTCTGGAGTTCTGGCGCTAACGCGAGATTCTAAGATCTCCGCAAGGTCCCGCTCCGCCCCCTCAACCTCCAGCATCTTCTTTTGCAGAAAGGGCTGGAGAAGTAGGTCTTGCGTGCTGGGTCTGAGCGCAGGGTCCACGATTAGCAGCGAATTAACTAACACCTTGAGTGATGTTGACCTGTCAACATCGAATTGTAGCGTCTCACCGCGTTCGCGACAGCAGGCCTCTCGTAAGACGACATCACGCGCATCCTCAACGTCCAACGGCAGCGGTGTCGCAAACGGCAGCGCCCCGAATGTCAGCTCACACAGCACTAGACCCAAAGAGTAGATGTCGCTGGCAGCCCCGTAGGCTTGATCGAAGACGCCGTGAGCGTCAGTTCTCAGCAGCTCTGGGGCTGTATACTCCATAGTACCCGTAAAGCCCTGTCTGTTGGATGGCATGTCCAGTCCAGTAGCCGTACCGAAGTCAGCAAGCTTGGCCCAGCAGCAGGTCTCACCTCCACGCCAGGGTTCGCAGTGCAACAGAACGTTCGAGGGCTTGAGATCGCGATGCAACACAAAGCCTTGGTGCATCTCGTGCAAGCCTTTCAGGATGTGGAAAAACAAGCACCAGACGAGATGCTCACTCAAAGGCCTGCCTTCCGCCTGTACGTCCATTAATAGCTGGTGAAGATCGCCTGCGTTGCAGTACTCCATCAAAATGAACAGCCAGGGAATCTCTGGAGCGAGAGCATCGTGACGATGCATCTCAAGCCACGAATGGTTGTAGTCGACGATGTGTTTATGATGGAAGCGCTCTCGGACCTTGACTTCCCTCAAAGTTCGCACCAGCCAGATTCGATCGTCACCAACGGGTATTAGCTTACATGCGTAGTGGCCCAGCAGTTCTCGGTCGAGTACGTGTCCGCAGAGATGCACACTGCCGAAGCTCCCGCGGCCGATGCAGCCGAGGTCGACGAAGAATTGCTTGAAGTAGCCAGTCAGCAAGATTCGCCTTGGTATGCCGGAGGAGCCGGCAGCTGAATCGGTTCTCGAGTCATCCCGCTTGCTGTAGTTGATGATGTAGTTGCGGAAAAGTTCATGGAGACGACGAAAGTAGTCGTGGGACTGCATCACAGACGCAAGCTCTGATCCACATAAGATGCATACCCTAGACGGTATATGTTCCTCGCTCACAAGTCTGATTTCCCGGGATGAAGTGCACGCCAAAGGTAACAGTTGTCTGGGCGCGTCAGTGAGCTTCGCCGCCGGCACTCTCAGGCGGCTGGGGTCAGTCACAGGGAATGGAACGATGTCCATTGCCTGAGAAAACAGCACTCGTGGCGAGAGGAGGGTAAGTGGCGGGGAATAGTCCCCCTCCTCTTCGTTGTAGACTACCAGTGCCATTTGCGGGTTTTCGGAATGCGCTTACAAGGTATTGTTGCGGTGGGGCTTGCGCAGGGGTCAGCGGTGGCGACAGTGGTGACCGCGGTGAATCCGCCTGTCATGGGGTCACCTTACCCCAGCTTACTTAGCGCCCTCGATCCTCTGGTTATATTTGCGGACTCCAGCATCGTCGAGGAGGTGTGGGACCTTCGCAGCCACGCGAGAGATGATACTGTGGTTATTGAACAGCATGCCAAGCCTGCGGGCTGGTTCGGCCGAGGTCCTGAGCTAGATAAGTTCAAGCTGATGGCAGAAGCTGTGGAGCTAAATCCCTTCAACTCAGACGTCTACCTCTGGATGGATTCAACCGCCGTGTCCACAAGGAAGTTCAACGGCACCTTGATTGCGTCTGATGTGGGCGTCATTCCTGATGAACGCGTACTGTTTTCAAAAGGAGGGAACGGGTTTCTATTGGGAAGCAGAGCTCTGCGTACTATCATCATGGGAGGCAACGTGAATGCTTGGAGAAGTCTGTGTCGTTTTGTGGAGAAAGGCGGCACTAACGACGCGCGAGCAGCACATGCCTGCATGGTACATCCCAAGAATTGCTCCGTCTTCACAGCTGACGACTCATTCGTTTTTCTGGATGCCCTACAGGGGAGCGCGGTGGCTGTGGCGAACTTCGAGACGCGGCTGAAACAGGAGGCGCCTTGGAGGCAGCTACCAACTCACCCCAATCTGACTACATTAGCATTCTGGCTCGCCTTGGCGTTGACAGCATGTGTGTTGGCATTACGCCGGCGATCTACACGGAAACAGGTGGCACTTGTGAAACCGAATGAATGAGAATACAGTCGTCACATTTTAGCTGACTGGGGCCTCGGCGCGTAGTTTATTTTGCAACGCCGTTTGCCGACTCGTGATCTCTTGGGAGAAGTCCTCGAACTGGTGCAAATGAAACCACTTTGGTAAAGATGCGTACCTTTCTGAGTTGCTGGCTCACGCCTCTTAACCAGGAGCAGAATTGGCGATGTACCGATGTTCGCAGTGAGCTGTTTTCAGCGCTGCAGAGCAAAGTCTCAGCCAATGTCAGCACTTCAGCCGAAAATCGCTGGACAGAATCAACTTTCATCATGCTGAAAATCGAACGTAAAGATCGTTACCTCTGGCGTTCCGTCATTCCTCAATTCGGCGACTCGTTTGGTCGGTGACGGGCTTCGAAGTAGGCGCCTTGTGTTCGGTTTGCGCTCTGGAAATTGTGATTGAAGGCCATCAAGCGCAACATCCTCGCCTTCGTATCTACTTTCGATTCTACGTATTTGCCGCGTGGTCGCTGACAATTCATCGAAGTTGTCGGGTGTCTCTGGAAGCCAACGGAGACGGGCCCTCAAAACCTCTAAGTGGCGTTCGGTCTTCGGGGACATGCAAAGGATGGGCTGGGTTTGCGGAGCTGGAGTGACAAAGTCCATAGGATGGAATTCAGAAAGGTCTTCGCTCCAGGAACTCGAATCATCCACTGCAGGGCTCCCGTCTGCTCTGGGGGAGCCCTGCAGCTGAGCATTCGTACATGGACTGGCCGGTGCCGTAGGTTTGTACAAAGGATCCACTGCAAACTCCGCGCTCAAAGCCAGCGCCTCCACCAGCGAACCCAGTCCAATAGACCCAGAAACGAATGCTTCAGATGACTTGACTTCCTTGTATGCGCGGTGTCGGCATTGTCTCATAAACTCAATGTCAGCTTCTATCTCCTCTGCCAAGACTACCAGAGGCATCACGTCATCGTGATCGCATTGAGGCCTCCCCCGAAGCACAGAGAAGAGAAGCGAACGAAATGGAATCCAAATACCCGCCATCAAATGCTTCTAATTTTGTTCTCCGCGACAATTAGATGTCACAATGCACTCAACATTTGTAGGCTCAAGTCTACGAATGTCACCACATTGGCCATTAGAAAGCCATTCGGCTCTCCTTCGAGCACCATCCACTCTCCGTCAACTCCAGTGAAGCCGACAGAGCGCAAGAGCTCCTCGGCTGGAGGATACGGCGCTACGCGGTTCTGAAATGCTTTGTTGGTCCTACGAATGCGCCTGAACTTGACGTTTGTAGGCTCGGCGATTATGTTAGATAGGTATGTCTTCAACAACTCTAGACAGCTGCGAAGTCCGTCAGAATCCTCTTTGTAGGTACTGCGTAGGGTGTTCAGCAATTTAGAAGCCATCTCCTTGCCGCACTTGGGGGGAACTGGCTCTCCAGGCATCTCCTCCCCGAATCTGTCTCGGAATTCCGCCCTAAGCAACTCCCTCTGACGTGACTTCTCTTCTTCGCGGAGCTGGCATAATGTTAAGGAAAAGGTGCGAGAAAAGGTACGAATGGTAATACCTATGTTACTTTTTTCTCTTTGTCGTACTGGTCCATGAAGCGTCTTTTCTCAAATTCCTCCAGTAGTCTGGCCTGCTCTTGCAGACCTCGAGCTGTCTCTAGCCGCTGTCTCTCCCTTTCCACGACCTCCAACTTCTCCCGCTGTAGGCGGGCTATGCGGGCTTTCTCTTGCAGCTCCTCAGCCCTCCGAGCCACTTCACTAGGATCGCGTCTTCTGACGGCTTCACCAGGATCACCCTCTGATGTTAAGTCTTCCATAGAAATTGTTAGGATTTTCGACAGCGTTCATTCTGCAAGCCTTCTCATTACTGTTGACAAGGTTATGAAGACATATGTTCTCTATGGCCTTAAATGTCGCGACTCCAAGGTCACGATCAAATTAGATCACCTTGTATTTTGCTAACACCGAATCATTCGTTACTAAGCTCATATTTTGTCAGTTTGCTACGATTCTCATATGATTTTGCCAGTTCGTACAGGAATGCTTATACTCTTGGCGAGAAGCGAATCGGATTGCTTCTTGTATGGAACCGAATTTCAGTTCTACACCATCGGTGTACTCGCGGATATCAGCAGCTCCAAATCCTGCGCAGAGGCATGTCACGAGAGCGACTCGTGTAACTTCGCAACATATTATGAAGACAGAGCAGTGTGCCATCTCAAGTCCAAATCACTCCCGGTGCCTCGGGAACACGCGACGTCGGTTGAGATGCAGTGCCTGTACCCCAGGGAATCGTTCGAGGTCGCGCATCACGAGCCTAATCACACTGACCTTGGCTCTCTTGGCAGATCTCCTGACGATCTGACCCCTGATGAACTATGTTATGAGATGGACACCTACTACTTCGGAGAAGACCTCGGAACTCATGCAGCAGACAATATGTGGGACTGCGTGGTGCTCTGCTACATGCGCGTTGGGTGCACTATAACATGTTACGACCAAGGAGAGAAGAGTTGTAGTTTCCACAGTGGAGGTGAGAAGACTATTGTGGAAACAGTCATATCCGCTAAGGTCGAATGCTTTGTTACGACAACCACGACGCCGGCACCGACGACGACAACGACGACGACGACGACGACAACAACGACGACTACAACAGTGACCACTACAACAGTGCCAACGACCACGACCCAGGAGGTTACCACACCAACCACAGTCCCCACAACGACGGTGGCTACCACGACACTGACCACCACAGAGGAGATCACGACGAAAACCAAATCATCCACTCTGGATCCAGGCGTGGTCGTCATTATAGGCGGAGGCGCTTTTTTCGGAGGAGGAGGAGCAGCGGGTGGTGGAGGAGGAGGAGGCGGTCAAGGAGGAGGCGGTCAAGGTGATGCTGGCGGGGGAGTTGCCGTGGAGGGGGG
>NW_027151772.1:0-1808 GCF_019968955.1 Porospora cf. gigantea A | reverse complement strand
CGAAGAAGTGTCTCTCTGTCTGCAGAGGCTCGGGGGAGCTTCTCGAAGGCCTCTACCACATGCTCCCTCAGCAGGCGCACTCCCTTATTAACGGACATGGAAATCTCTGGTTCGTACGCCCCCCCCAATGCGGTCAGCTTCTCCACCAGAGGGACTCCATTGTACGGCTCCATATCTTGCAGAGAGGTCCATTCCCCAGCGAAAAGCCGAAACGGGTTGATGAATAGGGGCCAAAGCCCGGCTGGCTTTAAACGGTCGGGGTGGAAGTAGCTTTGCAAATTTCCCTCGTAGGCCTCAGATGGATCGTCGATGACAACGCCAGCGCTAAGTAATTGGTACTCCCTCCAGCCGTGGCGAAAGGTATCATAGCGGCGCTTGAACAGGTTATCGAAACTACCTTCGCCTGAATGCGGGCACTTTCCAAGCAAGACACCCCTAGCGAACTGAAAGAATTGTTGCACTTGGAAGTACGCTACGAGACGTTCAGACGGCGAGGCCGCCAGGAAGACGATCGTGAGAACAATCACCGACTCACGAAGCAGAATGGCGGATGATGCTACCTCCATCAAGTTGAGGAGCATAGCCATGTCAATGATGATTTCCAGGTCTCGTGGCAAGGTTGCAGTGGAGACCCCCTTCGCACTCCTCCATCTGGCCTCTTCCAGCATTGGAACTGATTTGAATGTCCTCGATTCTTGTAAGTACTGCATCCTATCTCGTGGGGTGAAAACCTCCAAGGGGGTGGAGTCGACCTCCTGAACAAGACCCATCTCGAGGAGCTCTACCAGATGCCAGGCTGCCATGTTACGGAGTTGCGCCTGACTCAACAACGGCAGCCCAGGCGGAATCAAACGAAGGTTTGCGATGTTTTCATGTTCGGCTAGTGCAGGGATTAAAAGAGGAGCCACGCCCAAGAGACAGGCGAAGACAAAACTCTTTTCTTTCGGTGTTAATGTTGCCTCTTTGCAAAACTCAAACCTGTCAGTCGGCGGCATCAGAGTCCGGGCTTCAGGTAACGGGAGGGACGTGCGGTATACCGACCGCCAGAAATACGCCCAGTGATCATCAGAACCGGTGTTTATGGATTTCGGTGGCGTGGACTGTGGTGTTGGCGTCGCCCCCACGACTGCAGGTGCCTCGCTGGACCGATCCCCGAGCGCCATCGAATTTGGAATCATGCATAGCAAGAGATGCAGAATAGGAGCCCTGCTAGCAACAGAAGGTACGATAATCATGTTAGCGAAATTGTAGTTTTATGTTAATTCCACATCAGCCCCAGCGTGAAGGTGCGATTCTCTTTTCGGTAGCCCCAGCGTGGAGTTAAAGGTTCAATTGGTTGGGCGGCAGTTCGTAGAAGATCGACTCCAATGACGTCAGCTCACACACCTTGATAGATCCGACTGGAATTGACACGCACGGGGCTTGACCGCGTGCGTGGAGCATACGATTGCAGGCTTGGGGTTTTTCCCCTAGGATTTTTTCCCCTAGGCTGCGATTGCAGGCTTGGGGTTTTCCCCTAGGATTAGGGCGGGTGTGGGAAGTAGATCTGGAAGAACCCAGTGTTTGGATGACGACTTTAATGGGGTTGACGACTTTAATGGGGTTGACGACTTTGATGGGGTTGACGACTTTGATGGGGATGACGACTTTGATGGGGTTGACGACTCTGGCGCACCGGCAAGGCCTTTATGGGTACATATGGGGCCAACATTGTCGGAACGCACTCAAGAGGGAGGATCTGGCCACTCAATGACTCCATTGGTCGTTGAGCGTCCGCAAGAGCGATGGCCAGCGTCTGTCTGAACGCC
>NW_027151771.1:0-14655 GCF_019968955.1 Porospora cf. gigantea A | reverse complement strand
ACTCACCTGCTTTGACGCCTGATGAAGCGGCTCTCAGTCAAAAGACTGTTCGAAGCAATCATCCCGCAGTAACCCACAATCCAAATTCCACAGCGGTATCTGGTAGTTTATCTCCCCTTGAGTTATGTTTTTCCCCACTAACAATATGCAGTTCAAGGTTAAGAACCGGCGCACTTCAGAAGCTCCAAACAACCAACAGGCGGGTTTGATTCAACAGCTGTCAACATTGTGGGGGGGATTCGACAATGACTGGATGGCTGCATCATACGAGGGATTAAAGCTGGAGACTGCTCTGCTCTTTCCAACTCCACTTGTGGGAGAGCTGGTGATGTTGCCGCTGGTGGAACAGGTCGCATTTCCTGCCACGTTGGCCTCTTCGCAGCGGTTTTGGACGTCAGCCTCTTCTCGATGGTATCGACCGCGGTAATCTCAAACTCCATCCCAGAGCTCAGCTTGTGGGTGAAAGTATCATAAAGAGGCGCAACCAGACCTACTTGGACTAAGAAGAGAGATCGTCTTGCCGCATCGAACTGTTTCGACAACTCCCGCAGTCGACCAGATTCTTCAACCTGCTGGTGCCCTGTGGAAGACCTTTGTGAGATGGCGGAAGCGAGCTTCGACCTGATTCGACGAACCTCCCTTGCTTCATTCGTCAGCGGCAAGTCTGCCAGCTTCACCAGACTATCGCATGTCCGCAGGACGGCCTTGGCCAACTCTATATGCGCCTCCATAGCGGGGTCCTGCACTGGTAAAAGCTTAAAGGAGGCCTCCAACGAGGTGAATGCAGCCATATCACCTCTGAAGGGGTCGTACAGTCTGCTACGCTGCTCTTCGGAAGTGATGTATTCCGTGGACCCTACGTTTCCAAGGCTTCCGAAATCGTCTAGTATCCGACTCAAGACCCGCCGATCATTTTGGCAGACGCCTTCAACAGGGTACCCTGAATCCAGGTGCGGAGTGGCCACAGGGCTGAGCAGCACGGATATGTCGGCTGGCAATCTGTGTATCTTCCTGCGAATCTTTGCTGACTGCGCGAGGAAGGCGACCAACTGGACGTAGTGGTACCCGTTCCGCCAGTACCAGTTAAACAAAGCGAACAGAGCCACCTTCAGCGCGATTGTTGCAGATCCGGGTGCAAAAGTTTGAAGGTCAGCCACCATCTTCTCGGCGCACTCTAAAAAATCAGAATCGACAAAGGACTGACGCAGTGGAACAGGGTCGGTCGCAGGCAAATCCACTAGGTTGTGGAAAACGCTACTTCTCTGTCGCCATGGCACCAGGTTCTTTATGGAAAGAATCGTTTCTTGAAGGCTGACCAGGTACCGCTGGTCGAGCTTGGGGCTTATCTCATTCATCCGCACGGCTACATTCAGTCGTCGAAGAACTCGGCGTCTGACCTGCACAGAAGTACAGGAGAGCAAGTCCAACAGAGACCATATGGCGGCTGTGATTTGCTGATGGAGCCACCAGGCTTCAACTGCTTGCAGCCTAGGGAGACGACTCTGAGGGCAGTGTCGTCGCGTGATGTGGAGCTTACAGACATGCTTCCACGCGGCCAGAATGGTTTCTGGATCACTGAAGGCAATGGCTGCCATCAAATCCGTCCACGTCTTGAGCGATGCATGGGATACCTCGACATCCCCTATTGCAGCCCTGTAGGCCCTACGCAGCCCAGCGTCAACGAAGGAGGCGTCCATCGCGTCCCATGCGAAGTCGTAGGAAAGGGCTTTGTCCCTTTCTCGAATGCTGCGCATAATTCCTAGGAAGCGCGTGATATGGAGGTGGGTGCCTGCAGTTAGTCCGCCCGTCTCCAGATGCCCCAGAGCCACCAAGCCCGTGAAGATGCCGTGGACGTGTGGGTTTTCCGCTTGAGCCTCATTGTCGTCGGCAAGTTGCAGGAGTCCCATACAGCAAACGAGACTCTCTGTCACCTCAATTGGGCTCATGGTCAACAGCTGACGCTGTAATAGATGGAGCTTATCAGCAAACTGATGCTTCGGACCGTGATTTCTTGTCGCAGTCCGGATGGCAAACACAGGAGTTTGGCAAGGCATGGGGATTCCTACATGCGACGCAGACCAGATGACGTTGGCGGCGGATCTTAACGCAGGCGCAATTTCGCTTTGGGACAGCAGTTGGCACCGGGTGAAGGAGTTGCTCACCAATGGAAACTTTAAGATGTTGTAAAATGCGGTGTGCTCCGATGAGCGTAGGAACGGACCCTCGGAGCAGACCACACTGAGTCTCCGGATGAGTTCTTTAAACTGAGCAAAGAAGGGGAGGACTCGGCCTTCCAGAGTGTCCGGTTTGCAATCGAACCAAAGCCGTTCTGCGAATCCGTCGTCGGCTGCAACGCTCGAAGGCCACGGAGTGTAGACTGCGCTGATGTCAGGCACCGTCCAGTGTACTGGATTGTCGAGAGGAGCGATATTCGGCAGGTATCCTGCTGCCGTCCGTTCGAGCGACTGAATCAGCTTGACATCCTTGCAGGTGACAGCAAGGCTGCCCAGCAGGGAGGCTTTCGAGCGTGACCGGATATTCTGAAGGCGCATGGCACATGACTCGAATCTGCGAACTAAAGTGCAATTATTCTATTATTGATGCGTTTGCATGAAATACGGATTCCAGGTCACTCCAGGCTACTTGGAAGCCTAGCAGTCACCACTGAAGACCTAGCGTTGGTGGATATTATCTCGAAGGCGCCCGAATGCTTGACGGAAAACATCCCTCAAATCTTCCAACAAGCACAACAAGCACAAATAAACTGGACGCCGCCTGACATCAGCGCAGTCTATACCCCGTGGCCTTCGAGTGTTGCAGCCGACGACAGCTTCGCAGAACGGCTTTGGTTTGATTGCAAACCGGACCCTCCGGAAGGCCAAGTCCTCCCCTTCTTTTCTCAGTTCAAAGAACTCATCCGGAGACTCAGTGAGGTCTGCTCCGAGGGTCCGTTCCTACGCTCATCGGAGCACACCGCATTTTACAACATCTTAAAGTTTCCATTGGTGAGCAACTCCTTCACCCAGTGCCAACTGCTGTCCCAAAGCGAAATTGCGCCTGCGTTAAGATCCGCCGCCAACGCCGTCTGGTGCACTGAGGGCATGGGCCATGGCCATAAAATTCCTTTTCGTGACATCTTGAGCTTCGCTGACAGCCGTTCTGTGCTGGGCGACGTCACTGGGAAGCTACATTTGTGGCAGCAGGAGATTTTGAAGATGCGCCCGGCCGAGGTGACGAACGGTATCATTCGAGCTATGGCACTGCTTCAGATTGTCTTGGACAGGGAATCGATCTTGGACAGAGAATCAGTGTGTGATGCTTCGGAGGTGGAAAACCAATACGTCCGCGGCATCTACATAGGCTTGGTGGCTCTGGGGCATTTGGAGGTGGACGGACTGACTGCCAGTACTCACCTCCACATCACTCGCTTTTTGGCCCATTTTCATCGGATTCGAGAAGATACACACCACAAGTACTTGCATCCTACAGACCATGTGTTCGCCCATGCCGGTCTCAGTCTATGTTTGCGCGTCTTCACGGGGGACCACAACGCGTTTACCATCTCGAAGTGGCCTTCGCTGTTGGCGGACCTTGACCCAGGCGCGCCTGGAGGAATAGACGAGGTGACGACAATCTGGACATCTGCCTACCGCTCACATTTTGCGTTGTGGAGCGGGCGAGACAATACAGGCACTGGCCGCGAGAAAAGATTGGAGGAAATTCAGCAATGGTGGTCAGAGCAACTGCTCAACGCGGCCTTCTTGGACCTGCTCATTGGTCTGTCGGCGGTGCCTACCCATAAGAAACAGAAATGCACAGACCAGCTCAAGACGATTTCTTGGAACAATTCTGATGAATTGTCACTCTTTGGCTCCATATGTGTGGTGACCAGATACATCAAGCGCCTGGTACCTCGTGATCAGAGGCCGCCGGCACTTGTGGACCTGGTGGATTTGCCTGCGACCGACCCTGTTCCACTTCGCAGACAGTCCTTCGTCGATGCTGATTTTCTAGAGTGCGCTGAGAAGATGGTGGCTGACTTTCAAACTTTTGCACCCGGACCTGCGACTCTGGCGCTCGGCCTGGCTCTGTTCGCTTTGTTTAACTGGTACTGGCGGAACGGGTATTACTACATCCAGTTGGTCGCCTTTCTCGCGCAGTCGGCAAAGATTCGCAGGAATATACACAGATTGCCAGCCGACATATCCGTGCTGCTCAGCCCTGCAGCCACCTTGCACTACAATATTGACGGCCTCTGCGATAATGACCAGGGGGTTCTGAGCCACATACTCGACAGCTTCGCAAATCTTGGACACGTAGGGACCACAGGCCATCTCATATGTGATCAACAGCGTAGTAGCCTGTACGACCCCTTCACAGGTGACATGGCTGGACTCACCTCGTTGGAGGCCTCCCTTCAGCTGTTACCAGGGCCAGGGCCGGACCCTGATTCAAAGGCGCGGATAGAGTTGGCCAAAGCAGTCTGGCGGACATGCGATACGCTGGTCGCGCTGTCCTCGGTGTCCAATACCTCCGAAACGCGACAGCTGAGACGCGCGATGAGTGCAGTGGGGACGTTCAAGGGCGCCATCACTGCGCGAACGAAACTGGGCATCAAGAATTTCCCGTGTAGAGATCCTAAGTTTCTGAACCTCCAGGAAAACTACCAAAAGGCGAGACAAATCTACGTCTGCAGTTTCCAGGAGACTGTGAGTAAAATTAGGGAAGACTTCACCACGCATTTCTTCAAGGGGAACTTCAAGGCCGAGGGCAAATTAGGGAAGACTTCACCGCCCCTTCAGACAGTCACACTCCCAACCGCGCGGATTGCAGAAGTCGTGCGCGTTTCGAAGGAGCCCCAACATTCAGAGCGGCCCGAACATTCGGAGGAGCAACCGCCAGCCCCCCTCCCACTGCCTCCACGACGAATAACAAATACTATGAGTAGGGTCCTATGCACTGTGGAGAACACGCAGCAGCTGAGATGTGCTGCACTGAAGATAGGAGCCATAAACGTGAATTCATGCATCTAAACTGAATCAGCCGGGGAAGGAAGCTAAGTCTCCAACAGATTGGTTGCGGTCAGTTAGACCTAATCATCATACAATTCCCCTACGAGGCTAGCGAAGGCCAAAAATCAGCTCTAAAAGTGATCTCATTAGATTCGTAACGAGGAATATTTTATCATCCGGATTCTTCCCTAATCAGAGTTCCACGTTCAACCATGAGGTAGTCTGTAGACCGTCGTGATGTAGAACAATCGCTCATCCTTAAATCCCTCTCCCCTCAGAAAATTGGTATTCGTCATGCGTTCAGGAACACGGACCAATGTTGTCATCTCCGTTGCTGAATCTACCCTGCAAGAATATGCCAATTCACGAATAATTAAAGATGATCGTGGGACAAAACGGAGTCTTAGGGGGAATCTTGTAGACTTGTAGTAGAACATATGCATATGTAAAAGCAGTAAGACTTGTACTGAAACACATCACATGTAAGACTTTGGACGGTCGACAATAACACAATCATTAGCACACACGCATCGAATCAAACCTGCAATTCGGAATGCCTCACCTTAGTGTGTCGTTCGTCTCCCTCGACGTCCCAACCTTTCCCGATCAGGCACAAGAGGTGGGCACAGGAGCCCACCTGTGGGACGGGTCCAGGCTCCTTGCAGCCTACTTTGAGAAGCACCCCTCTAAAATATCCGGGAAGACAGTCATTGAGTTGGGATCTGGATTAGGTGTGGGTGGCATGGCACTGGGAGTCCTTGGAGCCCGCCGTGTAGTGCTGTCAGACACTGCAGAAGTCGTCCCCCTAACCAAGAAAGTGCTCGGACTAAATGCAACGCGCATCAAGGACGCCAACTCGAGCCTAGAGAGCATCGATGTCGTACGCTGGATCTGGGCGGAGGAGGATGTAGGCAGTCTTCTGGCCTCGATGGGGCTTTCCCGCGAGCAGGTGGAGGTGGTGGTGGCGGCCGACGTAATTTTCAACGTGAAGTTTCTGGAAGCATTGGTCACTGACATTCAAGAAGCTGCAACGCCGACCACGACAGTCTACGTGGCCTACGAACGTCGTGACGACTTTCTTGAGAAGGAGTTCCTCAAACACATGAAGAGGATTTTCGCAGTGGTAAAGGTGGTTGCCGCTCGCAAAATCACTGGAGTGCCGAGCCCTTTCGAGAATCCAGAATTGCTCAATCTCTTCATCATGTCCCGCAAAAGGCTTTAGCTGGGAACCTCCATCACCAAGTCCCAAGCAGGCCGCAGGGGCGTCAGCGGCGACGGAATTCGGATTCGTTGAAGGTTGTTTGGGGTGTAGCAAGGAATATTCATATTGGATGTGGCGTATTGCTTGAACACCTCCATGCCAGCCCGTTCACCGTGGACCAGAACCAAATGGCGAGGACCTACGCTACGGATGAACTCGCGGATCCCGACCAGGTCAGAGTGCGCAGCGAAAGACAGAGTGCGGAGCTGTGTGAAGTGTGTCCAGATCCCACCTTAGCATGCACCTTCAACACCGACGAGTCTGGCAATGTTAGCTGTTTTCGGCCTTGCGCCAACAGAGCTCCTACAGTTTCTGGAGAACAGTATCCTGGCAACACGATGACGTTGTTGGGCTCTACCGCCCAGGCCTTCAAGGCGGCGAGGGAAGGCCCCTTCGCAAGCGTGGCTGGACTTGCGAAAAGCAACAAAGGGCCAGGCTCACAGAGCATCGACTCACGGTAAGGCAGGATCGTGAAGGGCTGCACACGGGTGTGATTCTGTTCCGGGCAAACGACGCCCCACACAAGATCGCTCGTCAGCTGGCTTCGGTTGCCTAAACTTTCCACCAGGTTGTCCAACGAGAACTCATTCTTTGCCGTCCACGAGGAGTAGACCTCCAGCAAACGGTCGGCTTCTCTGAAGATTTCAGATGCAGCGAAGGCCACGGGAAAATGAGCTTGCCCCTGCCACTCACGGCGAAGCACCTCGAGCATCTCCTGTGCTTTCCCGACCGCGCTGATAGGGACCAGGACCTTATGTCCCGAATCCAGTGCCTTGTGTACCGTCGCGGTGAAGTCGATGTCAACACGGAGGCCAGGCTCCCGCACGTGAGATATGTACGTGGACTCGCACAATAGCACATCCACTGGTTGCCCCATCTCCTGCTGCGCACCGGCGAGCAGCTTCGATGTCTCAACAGTGAAGTCGCCGGAATACAATACGGTGTGACCCGGAACCGCCACGGAAGACGACCGTGGCGTCCCAGACAAGTAGAGCATGACTTGGCACGCCCCCAGCACGTGGCCTGCGCCAAGAAGCCGTACAACTGCATGGCCAGCGTTCGGTAGCAACTTTAGAGTTCGGCTAGAGTTCAGCGGCAGCGAGGTTACTTTATCGAAGCAGTCAGAAATCTCCTTCACAGTCAGAGGCATCGCGAGCTCCTCAGGAACCCCGGCAATAATACCCTGTGTCCAGGATGCCGCGTCCAGCAACACCGCACGAGCCATAGACGCTGTAGGCGCCGTCAAGATGACCTGCCCCTTGTATCCGTAGCGCTCGGTGATGTATGGTACAAAGCCTATGTGGTCCAAATGGAAATGCGTAACGACCAAAGCATCAATCTCCTGATTCATACATTGGCCCACTTCTACGGCCTCCGCCTGCAAGCTGAGACCGAAATACGTCCGAAGATCAGGGAATCTGTCCAGTCTCAGCTGGCCGGCATCGATGCCAGCATCCACCATTACGACTGCCGCCTCGGCCTCACCCCCTAGTCGGACTACGATGCAAGACTTCCCAACATGCTGACCAGCGCCGAGGACATCCAAAATCACGGTCATCGGGATTTTCGCTCATTCTTCTTCTAATGTACCGAAACATGCCAGTGGACCTGGTACTGGTCCGGCACGGCCAGTCTGAGGGTAACTTGGCTCAGTACTTCGCCAAGCAAGGCAACTTGGGTGCATGGACTGACGAGTTCCGAGAACGGCACAACAGTCTGCTGCGGCTGACAGACATCGGCAGGCGACAGGCCGCTGTTGCAGGGCAGTGGGTAACCCAGAACATAGGCGTTCTCTTTGATAAGTACTTTACGTCAGAATACGTCCGAGCGATGGAGACCGCTGCCAGCCTTGGTCTACCCAACGCTCGTTGGGCAACCGAAGTCTATCTACGTGAGCGGGATCGCGGAGTTTTGGCCAACAAGCCTGTCCCCGAACGAGACAGTGAACACAAGGATGAGATGCAACGCAAGGAACGCGACTCGTTCTATTGGCAGCCTTCAGGGGGGGAGTCCATTGCAAATCTCTGCCTTCGGGTTGACAGGGTGCTGGAGAATTTAGCCGAAGGCGCCAGTGGCCTGCGGGTTATCATCGTCTGCCACGGCGGCGTGATCAAAGCTTTTAGAGCTCTTATCGAGCGCATTAGATCTTCGGACTATTCGAAGACTGAGAAAGTTCTCAACTGCCAAATCGTTTGGTATTCCCGTAGAAATCCGAAGACGGGCTACATCGGTTCAAAATACGGATGGGTTAAGAGTGTATGCCCGTGGCACCCGAAATACTGTACCAGTCCATGGCGTGAGATCAAACGTCATGTCTACACTAACGACGAGCTGATGAGATCTGTGGCTTCAGTAAAGCAGTTGGTAAACATATCAGTGGAGGACCTCCAAAGTCAGGACAATGGAGAGCAGCAGTCTCCGGTTTCAATGGTGAGAGGAAGGAGGGTTTACCATGCAGGTTTCTGACGCCGCCTGGAGCGGAATTCACACACCTCCCATGGCTCCTTCGATCGCTCCACAGATGATGATACCCAACGTCCTGTACCCGCAGACTGACGTGGACTCTGAATCCTCGTTTGAATGGCCTCCTCAAGGGCCCGCCTCCATTTGGTTGCCGTATAGGCCCGCCGTCTCTATTGAGATTAACGAGAAGGCAGGCAGCAGCACTTCATCCCGCGTGAAACGTCCTGAGTACCAAGAAACCTACATCTTAACGCCTAACGTAGACTTGGTTCCACCGTTCGACAGCAACGATGGGGGCACTCCCCGTCAAAACAGCGAGTCTCCAAAGCTTGCGAGGCAGCCCCCAGTAGGATCCCCTCCCACCTCCGGCAGTGTGGTGCCGCCGAGGCCAACAGCGCCCTCCCGGACGGTTTCTCAGATGCCCCCAGCAACTAGTGTCCAGCCGGGCCTGGCTCCCGGCTTCCCACATGCTCACCAGCCGCCCTACAATCTTAATCAAATCCAGGCGCAAGCTTCAGTTCAACAGGGTGCTTTATCCCAGGCAAACATACGAACCCAACCGATGCCAGGAAGCCAGCTTCCTCAGGCCGTCCAGCAAGCTCAAGGTCCCCTAACACAATCTCCAACACAGCCGCCAGCCCCTCCCCAAACCCATACACACGCACCACAGCCACAACAAGTACCCCAATCCCAAGTACCCCAATCCCAAGTACCCCAATCCCAAGTACCCCAATCCAAAATACACCAATCCCAAGGACCCCCACCACAGTCACAAGGACCCCCACCACAACCGCCAGTACCGTCCCGAGCCTTGCAGAGACCCCCGCTCCGCCCGCTCCAGCCAACGACACAATCCACCCCCGAGATTCCACCGCTTCAGATGCCGCCCATAGGGCCCCAGCTGCAGCCACGGCCGGGCATGCAGTCATCCACGCCCCGTCTAGCAGGTTACCAGCCGTCGGTCACTCCTAAGGGACCAACACACGGCCGACAGTTGAGTCAGACGCAGTCGGCTCCGTTCCCCTCCCAGCCCCTACCTTCGCTGTCCTCGCAACCTCAGACGACGCCTCGTCAGGAGGCTTCGTGGTCCTCTAGTCTGCCTTTCGTCTACCCACCTGTGCCAGCGCCCCTAGAAACCCTAAACTCCAAAAGGCACTCAACCGATGCCCGTCATTCGGCGGAAAGCGTCGATACTGAGATGGCAGAGGTGCGATTGGAGCGCGCGGAGATGAGCCATTCCGACACCAAAATCACTGACAAAAGTGAAACGCGTAGTGTGGATCCCAAGAGCTTCCTCAAGCCGGACCACCCGCTCTACCAGCTCAACCTGCCCCCATTGGAGGTGCCGCTGGACTCAGACAAGTCGCCGACCGAGCTCCTTATGATGAAATACGCACTCACCAGCGAGGCGGAGTCCTCGGAGGACGACTCTGACTGGCGACCGGTGCTACCGCCGCTACGTCACCACAGCAAGAAGGACAAGGCGCGACTCGGTGGGCTGCCTGAGGAGGAGGACGATTTAAAGGCGGTCTGATAGCAAGTACTCATTCATAGAATCCATCGTGCTTTGTTGCCAACTGTCGTTTCTGCAGCTCCTGTTGAAACCTGCGTAATCTGTAGTCATCTCGCGTCTTCCACGCAATCACATCCGCATCAACGCCCAGGGAGAACGGCTGGCCAGGGTCCCGCGAGCGTTGATTGCTGATCAGAGACAGCGAGGGACAGTCGACGTAAACAACTGGACTTGCGAGCATTGAGGCAACCCACTCCCGAAATGAAGCAAATCGCGCGTCCATCACAGGTTTAAGGACGTCGAGCTCTCCATGACGGACAGCACAGACTACACTGGCGCTCAAAAGGCGGTGCAGGTACACGTCGTCAGACTCAAGTTCTAGCAGGCGGCGCGCCCGGTACCGTGCGAATATCACCTCGTGCTCAGTCAGGGACAACTCTTGTACTACTCTCCTGACCAGCAAAGGGAGGCTCTGGCTGTTGATCCGGGGGTCCGTCCAATGCAGCACGATCAGCAGCAGCTTTACGTCATTCATGACCACTGCCTCCACGTTCAATGAGGTGCCCACCCCCAGTCGGCGGAAGACGTCCGTTATGTAGTCAGAGAAAAAACGCTGCCGAGCGTCTGTGGGGTCAAACATCAGTCCAATCCCGAAGGAGGCGCGGTTGCAGCTCATCGGAGGGAGTCCCACGCACATTACGTCGCCGCCGCGACCAGGTACGGGGGTAGGCAGACGCTCGGCAGGCGATAGGCGGCAGTCAAAGGCCTCCATGATTTGCCGAGCCCTCTCGGGATCGGGTGCGAGAACTGCGCCTTTCACAGGCACCAAGGACACCTGCTCACTAACCAACGGCAGATTCATTGCAGCGGAAAAATCCAACGCCAGGGTGGCTTCCAGAACCTGCCGAGGGTCCACGTTGCTGTGCGCCAGCCACCTTCTCAGCAGGCGCTCATGGTGGTCGACCAGCTTTGCCTCGATGTTGGCGCCGTCATCTGCAATTTGGAGGTGAACTGCGAGAATGAAACGCTCCTTGGCAACGTTGAAGAACTCTTCTGACATGCGAATGTCTTTGGCTTTTTCCCTCAAGGCAGTGACCTCCTCCGTGACAGCATCTGGGGAGAGATGTTTTGTGCTGTATAGCACGGTTCCGTCGACTCCGACCAGCTGCTGTCCGGCAAGTGCCATCATTGGAAGCCAGGATCGCTCAATGAATTGAGGATCACTCGACATCGTCACTCTGTGTATTGCCGACCTTGAACCCACTCTTTATCTGCCAGGAGGCAATTCCAGAAGAGAAAAAGCGCGAAGGGAAGACGTTGGCAATTTTCGTTCATTAGGGAGTAGTCCATCGGCAGCCTTAGCAGCAAGTGCAGCCCGCACATGGGATGCTGCACATGGACGATATCGTTTCCGAAGAAGATCTTCGAGGGGGGGCGAGAGACGGATCGTTTGATTGCTGCCACGTCCTTGTGGTTCAGCACTCCCAAATCCAAGTGTGGCGTCACGGGTTTCAACTGAGTCGGCTTCAACTGAGTCTGCTTCAACTGAACCTGACGAAATGCATCTGGGCCTTCATCCAAAGGCACATGATAGTCAACATGTTCAGTGAACTCCGAAGAGGCATGCAGGTCATTGGGCGAGGCCGCTGAGGAAGTGAAGGGCGTCTGGCACTGAAGTATCTTTAGATTACCGTGACGTTTCTGTCTGACGAGTCGGAGCATCCAAGAAATTGTTGCATTCGCATCGCAACCTGCCGATTATCATGACGAATCACTGTCCTCTTCCTCATCGCTATCTACGAACACACGCTTCTCTGTGACCTTCAGAGGGGCCAGCCAAATAATGGCATTCTTGCGATACCACGGCCAAGCAGGAACTGTGAGGATGAGCATGACGACGTAACCTGCACATACCACGTAAAAAGAATCCTGCGTCGTCCGCCCTCAACGACCCCACGTGGATTTGGCGTCGAATGCCACCGACAGCCATGGCCAAGAGCAGGAATCCGTTGAGGATGTACTTCTGATGCTTTGCCGCGTCATCAGACCCAACAAAGTCCTGGGTGGGTATGATGGTCGGTTCTCACCATAGGCTCCTCACGAATCTCCTTGATGTCTTGCAGAAGTTTCATTGAAAGTGGATAATTAACGGGCAATACGAAACATTGTCTATGAAGTCCACTAGGGAAGGCTTGGACTTTGCGCGCCTTCTTATGAGCGATGTTCGCTCAGCTCAAAGTCTGAAGGAACGGACACGCCAGCAGAAGGAGAGCATAATGGCTGACCTTGACAAGGTAGAAACCGAGCTCTCAACATCACCTGCTGACGTTGACAGCCGTTTTCGCAACGTCGAAAAGCTCCTAGAACGGGAGGAGGCACTCCAACTGCAGCTGGAGCAAGCTCAGCGGACTCTCGATGACGAGAAGGCGGAGGAGAAACAGTTGTACCCACTAGGAGGCGGTTGTGGATCGGACCACCGAAAAGAACGTCGGCTCTATGAACTCCCAACCGATATGAAGCTTCGGCATGTACGTGACTTGAAGCAGGAAGGCAACTTGGCCGTCAAGCAGCAGAACTGGGGGCTGGCGGCGGTGTCGTACCGAAAGGCACTCATAGTGCTGGACTACACCTTCACTGACGACGCTGAGGCAGATCAATCATTCGACCGTTTGAAGATCGAAATCCATGGCAACATGGCCCTAGTGAAGTTAAAGACCCAGGCCTACGAAGAAGCCGCTACGCACTGCTACCAGGTGCTTAAAATCGACCCAGACAATGTCAAGGCCTTGTACCGTAATGGTCTCGCAATGATGCATCAGGAAGAGTTCGATGATGCCAGACGTCTGTTGAAGGAAGCCGCTTTGCTGGATCCTGAGGATCCTGCCATCCAGAAAGCCATTGCTGATGCAGTGGAACGACATAAGGCATACCTTTGGAAGAGCTCCCAGCGAATGACGTTGATGGGTCAAGGACTCCGGCAAGACTGTCCCGAATCTACGAACCCTGAAGACAGTGGGGATCCTGACACCCCTGCGGCTGAGAGCCTCCCCAGCATCTCTGCTGACGTGGCGGCAGCACGACGAGTGGACTCGCCGAGCCCTACGCCGCCGCGTCTGCAGGATTCTAACTTCCAGCTCTCCATGACTCCCGAGGCCGAACAGGAGCTGCTGGAGCTGACTCGGACTGTTGGGAAGGACCCCCCTATTGGGTCGCCTCGCATCGCCTCAGAGACGGAGTCGGAAGACTTCATAACACGTCAGAAGGAGAATGCACACGAGTGGCTGTCCCTGGACACAATGGAGATGGAGCTTCTAGAGGACGACCATAGAGACATGCTGTGTCCTCAGGCAAAGCGCATTCTGACGCTTGACTCGGATTCGGAATCTGGGTGCGACGAACTCTCTATATCCCGCGCCTTGCGGCAACTGACCTTCAGAGAAGGCAGCGTCTTCTTCTTAGGTGCCAGCGTGAAGTGTCTTTTGGACTTCTGCTGTTTTCAGTTGGGAGTCATAGGATCTTTCGTTTTTGGCATTCTTCAAGACGAGGCGTGGTCACTTCGCTCTGGAGTTACTACTGGCATCGCATGCACTATCGTACTAAATTTCATAGAAGTGAGGGGTTTTTTTATTCCACACAGATCTCGATACTGGCCGTCGCCAGTTTCCTCATTACCCGCCTGCGGTAGTGCTACGCGCACGATAAACTCTCAGGAAGGCATCGCTGCTCGCTACACATTGTGCTTTAAAACTCCAGAACAGTGCCTTTGTCGCGGGAGGCGACCTGCCCACTGGGAGAGTGTACGACCTCAAGGCCGGTGGGTTATTGAACGGATTCACAGCGAATTCGGCTGCATGCAAAAAATTGGCAAACCCGGTAGTCTGAAATCTTTTTTGAGGCATACCATTCGCCTTTTCCAGAGTTCGGAGCATGCTTGTCCAAACTCCACCAGACTTTAGGATTTTGGGAGCAGGTTCACCCCTAGTCTGAGCAATGCTCAGATTCTCCACATCCACAGCCTTTCTCCCGTGTGCACAATTGTCTGTCATCAATTAGGGCCGGCACGATAAAGAATACATCTTCCGCCGCAGCTGCGACGCGCGCGCTGTGACAGTCCCGTTGCAGCCATTAATTTCGACCAGCACGAAAAAGAATCAAACTTTCATGATTATGACTCAGGCCACTGCTCTTCGTCGTAACTGTGGCTCTTCCTCCAGCTCCACTTCAGCTTCCAAATCTTCCATGTCGATATCTGAATCCATTTCCTCCAAAAGAGCGTCCACGTCAGATTCGTTCATCTCCTCTTCACTGTCTGAGTACTCCACCTTCTTGTACAAGTCGCCGTATACTCCCTTCTTTAGTCTGTCCATCAAACCCTTCTCCACAGCAGTCTCCAGCCGTGCCTTCTT
>NW_027151770.1:0-14682 GCF_019968955.1 Porospora cf. gigantea A | reverse complement strand
CGTTATGATATGTAGCCTCTCGCATCCAGTCGAGACCGTAGGCAGTCTCCTTCACCGCCCAGCACATCGGTTTCTTGGCAGCGACCAGTGTCAACACACTTGGGAGGATTGACTTCATTAGAACCATGAAACCACTTCGTTTGGTTTTGTGTTTAAATAATATCCCCAGAAGATCCGATAAATACATTCAAACTTGTGGAATTAATGCAATGCCTTCTGGAAATGTGCAAATTGGATAACTTTCGAATCTTCAACCGATCTTTTGCTGTCAGAACTACTCAACAACACTAACGAGATCCTGACGGGTTCCCCTACCCCCTACACACCCATCAGACCGCTGTCAGGTTTTCTTCCTACCACGAACATCAGCGGCGGATCTATCGAGCAGATCCGCCATATCAATGGCGCCGGCTCCAGTGGTGGATACGGTTCTGTGATGTCGGAAACCGAGTCATACTTTTGTGTAGGATTGCGGTCCACGGTTGAGGGTCCTCCTTGCTTATGAACGCCTGTGTATCCCGACTTATCATCATGCAATCGAACATTGTCAGGAATCGTTGCCGTGTAGAGAGGTCCTTCGGAACTCAACAGGCTGCTGGTGAACGCCTCGATCTCTACGCCTTTCCGCGTCGCAAGATTGGCCACAAGCTGCTGGAATGTTGTGAAGTCGATCACCTTCTGCTTCTTCGCCACTTTGCTAAACTCCAGGTCGCTATCAGTGGTCGTGAACTTCTTTGTATATATCTTGTTGTCCTTGAGCATCTTCGTTAGGACCTTGGACGACATTGTCATCAATGGGGTCTGGCTTGCTCCAGTGCAGTAGCGTTTGAACGCGGCTTCTAGTTCTTCAGACATAGTAAGAAATATAGATATACAGCATCGTTTTGATTAGGCACCGCATTCCCTTAGACTCTATGTTTTGATTGCCACATAAATTTGTTCACTCAGATGCGCCAGCTGCTACTTCATTCAAGATCGATGTGATGAGGTCGTCAACCATCTTGCTACTGTCGTTGTAGCGGGGCAAGAAGCGGAGCATATCTAGCTGCTCGTCCAGGAGAGCAGTCGAGTCCGACGGTACGGAGTCAAATGAGTCGGTACTGGAAAGAGTGAGAGAAGAGAGGGTGCGATGACTTACAGAGCTATAGACTCATAACTTGGATTCGCCCGGGTACTTATGTTGGTGCTGCTGGAGCCGCGCTTGCTCAGGACGCCTGACCGTAGGGGCTCAATGAGATCCTCAAGCATGTGAGGCGGAGTTTGATGAATTACAGTCAGTGGCAGCCATCCCTCATCTCCCTTATGAGGGCCGGAGACACAAACGCCGTAAATCCAGTCTTCTCCATCTGAGGCCTTCCCGAAAGCCCTCACGACGACGCCTTCCCCTACAGTCACCGGCATTACACGGTGCAAGGACAGGGACTCATCGGGAAGGCGTCCTGTGGGGGAGGTACCAACCTGAAGCTTGGGCTTCACACCCTCAGGGGCGAAGTGCTTCAAAACGACGACAGCCCTGTCGATATCGACTACAAACAGGCTCGCAACAGCTTGGGAGATCCCCGCCGCACTCAGCGTCTTGATCCAGTCAAGAGCGGCAGGCTGTGCGACTGCGAATGGAGCTTCGCCAGAGCAGTCCTTGGCCAATAAACACGCGACGAACGTTCTCAAAGGAGATGTCGAAGTTTTGCAGGTCTCCAAAATGCTGTCGTAATCCAAAGGCACCGTGCCGGCAGCCAGAGGAATCACCCCCGGAAGGAATGGCATCTGATCTGGCTCCTCGATCCACCCAGGACAAAAGGGAATGTGGAAGATTTGAGGGTCTCGCAGCTCCTTCGAGTCGTGTGCGTTTGAACAGTAGTAAGCCTGACAAAAACGCTCGTGGTGAATGCGTCCTGAATACCTCCAACCCTTTGAGTTCTTCTTAACCACCTGCTTCCGTTTGATGGTCTCACACTGGATACGCTTGTAGGCTAGCGGGTGGTAGATGACCTCTTCGAAGGTGTGAGCAAAAGGGCAGTTATCTCCTCGTTCACAGTGAACACCCTTCACAACCATTTCTCCCATTGCCGAGTTGAACTCGCTGCTCATCTGTCCGTTTCGATGCCTGACACAAAAGGAAACCTCCGGACACCAAAGGGGCAGGTACCGCAGACTACGCTCCGGAATCCAAGACTTCAAGAAGTAGGGGCATCTCCGTTTCCACACTTTGTTGTGGGAGTACTGGCATTTTGCCCCAAATCTGCAGAAGACATACTCGCTGTTCTTCTCGGGCGTGTCGATTTCAGGCCTCAGACACGGTTTAGTTCGGAAGTACACTAAGTCCGTTTCGGAGAGTACAGGGGGGCACGCCATGCGAATGAGGTGCGTGTGCGGGTGCTGATTTCGAGGGTGGAGTGAGAGTCGAGTGTTTAGGGGTTGACAATCGGGACCTATTAGGGGTTGTTTGTTATTCGGGTTTCGGGGGTTGACAATTGGGCCCTTCAGTTTTTGTGCCGGAGAAGCCTTGAGGAAGTGCAGTGAAAGGAGCCTCGACAGTGCAGAACTTCGTCACCGTCAGCCATCGGAAGTACCTGTAGATAACCAGAAGAGCGAGCCCCGACCATGCTATCAGCCAATACTCAGGCGTTGTCGCGACATCCCACAGCTCAGACAGCGTGAGGTCTCTTCGTCTGTCATTAGCCAGGAGCTGGACTAAGCCAACACAAGGTTCATTGGGGTCGTATCGCCGAAACGCCATCAAAGTGAACACCCACACCACTACTGCAAGAAGAATGATGACCAACCCGCAGAAACGATCATGGAAGGCGTGCGGCCTTGTATGCACCAAACTGGAGATTGGTACGGGGTTTTGCAGGTTCCAAAGCATATGCTGAATTAGTTTCTCATATCAAACACCCTCAGCCATCCTAGTACCGTTCGCCACTTGCGGCGCTCATCGGTCGGTTCTTTTGATTTGCTTCGTCGTCTCCGACTGCGACCCTTCGTTGGCGTTGGTACCTCCAAATCTGTCACAGGCTGGTTCACCGCTGACATTCGACGAGGGCGATCTGGTGCGCCTCCACCTGAGATCAGTTGATGTCCTGCAGTGTCAGTGTCCGCACCCAGAGTTGTGATCATATCAGGTTCACATTGGGGGTTCCACCTGAGGCGGTGCATCAAACTGGTGTTCTCGCCTTCACGAGTGGACCCTTTGATGGTTACCCACTCACCAGGGACCTCCGGGAACAACGAAAAGTTGTGCAGCGACAGTCCTTCCAGCACGGTCTGTGTCCAGTGCCTAGTGGTTAAATTGAACTCCCGAATGGTCTGTGTGCATAAGATGCCGGTCCCACGGTCAACGGTTCCAAATCAGGTCCTGTACCGCCAAAACACAGCAGCAGCTCGCCGTGCAGGCTCAGATGACAGCCTTGCACAGCGGGCCCCGTGCCCAGCAGAGTCCAAACCGACGAGGCCATATCGAACAGCCAAACCTCCCCATTAAGGCCGCAGCTCCCCTCGCCACCCACGACATACAGCTTCCTATTACGAACAGCGACGCCTGCAGCTTTCCTGCCTGAAGGGGCTCGTGAGTTGAAACCTGAGGTTGATCGGTGGGTTAAAGGAGATTCGAGGTCGGAGAAAAGGCATTCCCACCCTCCAAGGTCCAATCGGAAGACCCATAGATCGCGTTCGAAACGAGTGTCTGTAGCTCCGCCGAATACGAACCAATTAGATCCCTCCCGTACCGCTGAGTGCCCACTGCGAGGAGAAGGGCAGATATGCAGCGTCAGCCGACTCCAGGTGTCCGAGCTGGGGCTCCACGTCCACATATCATTCAAAGCGGAGATCGAGGACCCTCCAAACTGAATGAAATCGCTCCAGGTTGACTACCAGATAGAGTTGGCCGTCGTGGAAGGTCATGGCACTGGAATGCCGTCCTGAGGGACTGGACGTCAACGCCGGACAAGTAAAGTTCCCGGTGAGTGAGTCGACCTGAACGAGATCGTCGAGAAACAGAACTCCACCCACGGGGTTGATCGACAAGCCGCCGAAGACGTAAACGAACCGAGTGCCGTCGTATGCCCCAGCTGGGTATTGTCTGCCATCGCTGGTCTCGGGACTCACCTGGCAGGGTAATGACCGACATGAAGAGGTTCGATGGCGTAGCGCATTAAAAAACGTTAATGCAGTGCGTTTCGTGGGTCAGATGAAGAGGTCTGTCGTTGCTAATACAGAACGGCATTCCGCACGCCAAATACAAAAAACACAAACGCATGCCTCGCCCTCAGAGGATCTGAGCACCTTTACAAATTCGTCTCTTTTCTATGGGTAATTTGCTGGCCGCTGAGGAGGGCGAGACTATCCCACAGGAAATATCTCTGCGGTATAATGGTGCCATACCAAACCAGGTGGTGGGTTAGAGTTTACCTCTGAATGCAGCCGCTCATTTCCTACCATGCAAGCACTGTCCGTAACCCCTGTAGCCTTCATCGCAAGTCGGTTAGGGTCCGCGTGGATGGCGGCGTCCTCCGGTTGTCGTTTGCTTTGCAAGCCACCGCCGACGTGGCATGTCGAGTGTATTTCGGAGCTACTTGGGATTTGGCGAATGCGTTGGAAGGACCACGATTAGATGACTGCGTTGTTGTATCGGCAACCGCAGAGAAGGGTGAACACGTGGAGGTGCATGTGGCAGACGGATGGCAGATATCCGACGCGCGATCACGGGTGACCCCAGTCGGCATGCCGTGTGCATTCGTCATTGAACTGGTGAGTGCAGAGAGGAGGTGTCCTAGACAGCTGTTGGGTCTAACCTCAAACATCTCACCTTGTGCGGCCTGAATTTTAAGTCCTCTGAGAGCACTGACTTCCCCCTGAACGTAACAATTGATCGGCAACTGCTTTGGCACAACGGAAGGCTGACCGCGATGCACGATTTTTTCGGAGTGGGGGACTCCCAAGAGAAATGCTGCGTCATCTGTCTCGAGAACCCGAGAACCGTCGCGGTGGTTCCCTGTCGGCACGTATGCCTATGCGCAGCATGCACGGCCACAGTTAGAATCAAGAAAAGCAACTGTCCCATTTGTCGTAATGGTAAGGTAGGCCTCGCTCGCATACTCAGCGGTTACTGGCTACATTCAGTTCGTGTCGGAGGAGAAGGAGTCAGGATAGGGCGGTGCAGCCTCCTTAACCGTTCCAGAACCTCAGAATCATTGTGACTAAAATCCGTATAATGGATGATATCTTCAAATCTACCTGGAAGGTGGCAAGGCTCCAGTGGTGCTTGGCCCTCGAACAGCGCCAACCTTAGGTCACCGTGGTTGGCTCATCGAGCATACACGTCCACTGCATGTCCGCAGGTGCTACTGTATGCTGTTGTAGGTGTCGTCATTAGCCTATGTTTGAGTGGCGGATTTTTTCTTTTATGGAGAGCCAAGCGCACGAAGTCTCTGATGGCTTTGGGCCCCGTGCAAGAGAGTTTGGAGGTGCAGGCCGCGCCGTCCTTCGTTGTGAGGTTACCTGAAGAACCCACGTTTGTGAGCCCACATCCAGTTCACACTCAACCTTCTGCTGCCCTGCCCCCCCTCCCCCCTTCAGTGCAAACAGCAAGAGGGTTCGTTTTGACCTCGTCAACTTTTTAACCTCAAATGTTTTCAGCGGCAGCCCTCAAGAGCGAGAGCTCGTCTGCGCGTCCTTTCCCACAGCCGAGAATCTTTTCTGTGGCTTCTCTCGCTGTCGAAAGTCGTGGTGATTTATTTCTTGAGACTGGCTCATTTTGTTGTGACTTTCGCTGCCTCCTTCTTCAGTTTCGCTCGTTCCGCCAACACGTCTGCAGGTGCCAATGTAACTCTGTCGAACGCGCATCCTCCGCAGTTGTGTGTGATGAGACCAACATTCCCTTCAAGTCTGCCGACATCCGCGACGTCCAAATCAGTCTCGCCTATCACAACTCTAATTTTCGGGGGCGTTATTTGTATCGTCATGGTTCGCCAGTAAGATGTGACTGTAATAGTGACGCTGGGTGCCCTACCATTCTTTGGAAGGTCAACGGCTTTCAGTTCTTGCACGGACCATGGCATGCCTCGCCATCTAGAGTATGCAAGTCTGCTCTGCGACACCATAATCGCATCGAATGCCCTTTGGCCATCGCCCTCCACAACGTTCAAAGCCACTCCTGCTTGTCCCTCCCCAACAGGACGTACATCAACCGATATTGTGCCTGAGGCGCAGCGGATATGGTTCAGGAGGGTGGTGACTTCGCCGGGGTGCAGGTACCTCTCTCCTGAGTGGAGGAACTGAACCACCACTGATCGTCGGCCACCCGCATCAGCGAGACCCCAACGAGGTAGCGCCTTCATGCTGGCGGAGAGGCTCGTGAAAGGCCTGTAGGTAGTCCGAAGCGCTTGCCCTGAAAGCGTATCCACGATCGAGCACGTTTTCGGGAGGGGGGCGTGGTCAGCGTCAGGGTGACAGCCTGATGAGCACGGACTGCTACGGCTACGAATGCCTAGGACTTTGCCACCCTGGGTCCCTTCGTTGACTATCATTATACGGCCACGTGGGTAGTTGTTGTCGAAGACGTTGAACGTTGAGAGAGGCGAAGAGACCTCAATGTGCCCCCGGTTATACTTGACACTGACGTCTACCATTTCGTTGCTTTCGAAGCCTCCATTCTGGTCAATGAACAGTTCTACAGGCCGAAGTCCACGAGCCAATCGGAGCAGCCGCGTATAGCCTCCTGCACGCTGGGACAACTCAACAACGTAACCGTCGCTGAACGAAGCCATATGAAATCCGATACCCCAGGAACCTCCGGACCCAGAGAATACCCGCACCTTCATTTCGAAATTGAAATAGTCCCGATCCCTGAGCAACAACTTTGCCCCTCGAACTATTGCCGGCGCCGGACTTGCAGGCTGCTCCAAGCCTCGTTGGTCCACGATCACCTGGGACGTTAGCGCCAGCTGCCCATCAGTCACCTCCCAGCGGACGTCCTGCGGTTTGGCAGCCCAGTGGAGTACCTGGTCGCCAAGAAGTGCTGTGGTGGGCCATGGTGGATGGCTGAGGGGTCTGCGTCCATCAGTAATTCGAGAAAGAAGAGCCCGGGATTCGATTTTCTTCAAGTCGGTGGCTTGAAAGAGTACAGACATTTTAGATGCCAAGGGCACCATCTTGTCGAATAGCGCCCGTGTCGTCTTGAGGACTGACGAGGATAAGGATTCCACTTCCTTTTGTTTGGTTTCAACTTCCTTCACGACTTCCAAACGAGACGACAGTGCAGTCCGGGACTCTTGCATAAAGACATCCAATGCTCGCGGGTCAGCCGAGGTACCCATTACCAGAGACTCGGAGACGGTGCTGGTGATGGACTCCAGCGAGAGCCGCTCTGGGACTTCAGGCAAGGTCTGTTCTTTGCTGAGCTGCTCAAAACGAGCGTCGTCCTTCTCAGTGAGGTCATCGGGTGAAGGGCAAGGAGGACTGTAGGCCGAGAGCTTGATAGAGCGGTCCCACTCTGCTCCGTCGTAGGACTCCGTCTTCACTCCGTTGCGGAACTGAGAAGGGTAGGTGGACTGGCCAGCGAGAATGGTGACCTTAATGACTTTGATGTTTGGCAACAAACCCTCAAAGACCGCTGCAGTACAAATAGGGGAATCGTCGCGGAAGATAGAGTCTCCTCCAGTCACAGGGTGAAATGGAGGAGGGCAGTCCGTTGGGCAGCGGACATTGACCTCAGCCCCAATTGGGCCTTGGAAGAGACTAGAGTAGCGGATATTGGTCTCGCAACCAATTGGGGAAATGTTTTCTCTTGACGTCAGCGGTGGAATTTCGCACACGACGAGAGAAAAGAGAGGATCAACACTCCGCGCTAACTCTGCGCGTTGCAGGGAGAACTCGTCTAGATAAACGACCACCGAGGTGGAGGGGGCGGCAGGTAGATGACCAATGTAGTCGAAGTGCTCGTTCTGCAAGTTGCTGACCCCCTTCCCATTCAAATCAGTGTAGATCTCGCCGTTTCCAACCAAGATTGGGATGGAGGAAAGGCCAGACGATAGGTGCCCCGTCTGCAGCAGCCCATCACGTACGGTCTCCAGAGCCTGCGATGAGCGGGGAACGAACGGAGTGAGGCCTTTCAAAGCGCACACGCCGTGGGCGTACTTCAGTGGAGGCCATGATAGACTGTGTGATGGAAGAGTCCGCTTGACTCACTTCTTGGATAGAAGAGTCTGATGGACCTGCTTTGTAACGGGCACGAAAAACACGGAGCTGGCTACCGGCTCCGGTAAAGGAGAGTCTTTCGCTCCCTTGCCCGGCTTTGTCGGGTCTCCATGGAGACCCCATCTGTAGGGATCCACATCTACATCGCTGTGAGGTAGGCACGAGGCCTTGGAAGGGAATTTGGGAGGCAGGGCCTTGTAGTGCAGACATAGGGCGCGAACACTCACAGATTCAGGGGCGCATGCAGGAGCGATATCGTAGTAGCCGGTAACCCCTTTGGGAACGTCTTCGCAGGTCGGTGGCAGAGTTGAGTACTCCTTCGTGCCCTTCAGCAGCGGGAATCGCCTGAAGAACTTAGCCAAAAAGGATTCGTAGACTCGAGCGTTCCCTGAGAAGGTCTTAAGAAGGTCCAGTCGTCGACGGGTGGAGTCGAGACACGCTTCCATCCCTGAAGAATCCATTGCCATGCGAGAACTCAACTTTCCCATGCCCGTGGCCATCTTGGAGCTCTCCAGAGCTAACCGGTGGCCTGATGTTGACGGCTTCTCCTGTACGATCTCCGGTATAATCCGATCCCTGAGGTCCTCTGTGATTTCATCACAGTGACCCAGAACGCTACGGAAACCGGACTTTAAGACTCGGAGTTCTCGGATTCCAAATAGCCGCTGCGGCGGCTGGTTTATGGTGGCGGTGGAGACTGCATAATCGGGGTGGGGCTTCAAGAGGGCCAGCCTGATGTCTTTTGCACGAACATTCAGGTCAAGACGAGTGGAGTTCATAGAGTTCACAGGTACGTTTCTGTGATACGATCACTCGAGACCTACCGTACTTGCGTATATGCCCCAGTCACTCGGCTTTGTACGCTGTAGGACAAAGGAGGAAACTCCCAGTCAATTTCCAGACGCTCAAGAGTCTCTGGAGCCTCGAAGCTGACGTCGAAGAAAACCACTGGCGTCTTCAATTTCATGTCGAACCCCTGGGAAGCCCAATAGGTCGCCTTGTCACCGTCATTAACCTTATCCGGACCGTGCTCTCCGTCTTTCTCAGGTCGCGGATAGTTTGTTGAGGGAGAGAAGGGCATAGCGGCGAATCCGGGTTTGTCTCCCAAGAAGGTGAGACACCGTTTGGTGCCGTTGATATCCGTCTGTAGCTGGCTGTGTCTCAATCACCTGACCATGCTCACTTCATAGCGTTGACGTACCATTTACGCCCGTCGCACGACTCCAGAACCACCGCCATCATGTTCTTAACTTCCTCTTTAACTAGGACACAGAGGTTTGAGCCTACATGGAGAAGGGAGCTGTCTGAATAGGGCCCGTACCTCACTGATCTTCTTGGAACCTGAAGACCTCCTGATTGTTACCGCCTGCGATGCCGTGAGCACAGCTGTAGACCTGCAGTGGCACTCCTGGCCCTGCCATTGCAGGCGGCTGCACACAAAGTTCATCCTGGGGAGATTGGATTCCAGAAACCAACTGCACGCTAGGAAACGGAGCCCCGACAGCTGCTACGAATCTCAGAGCCACTTTCGTGGGGTCGTCAGTGGCGGTTTTCATGCGAATACGCACTCCGTACACTCTTTTCGAAGCGCCAAAATCGTACTCCTGGACATGTTCCCCCTTAGCTCCAACGGGCTCCCACATATCTGTCTCCTTAACAGGCTCAAACGTCGTTGGAGAATTGGCAAACTCAACCGTTATCAATTCAGGAGGAGAGACTAGTTGAAAGCACGCAATGACCCTCACCCCATTCAAACCGCAGCCCCTTAACATCCCGAGGCCTCTCAAGAGACGCGGTCAATGTCACAGGCTCCTCTTTCGTGACCGGCTGGGAAGACCAGTACAGAGACCCTCTGGTGATGCAGTTCGATGACAAGTAGTTAACACTTCCCCGCGTGAAAGGCAACACGTTGTCTGTCTTGCAACTGACGAAGGGAACGATGTTGGGGTTGTCCGTTCGTTGAGTCTGATCCGAGAATTCGAACTTGGCAACAACAGCTACGCCAAAAACGATCAACGAAAACAGCATTCTGAATATCACTTCCAGTTCCAGTCACGAACGCAGCACGCACACTCGTAGAGAGTTATTGTCGATTTATGAGGTTCAACGTTCACAGCGTCTCCGCGGCCTTGCAGCCAAGCTTAACTTTGGCAGGTGGGTATCAAATCCTTATATAACGTTCATGTGGTTTTTAGAGTACCTGAGGTTGTTAGGTAGGACCTCGCCCACTGAAGTCCCGTTGCCTTCACGAGCTGCACAGGAGGAAACGGAAGCTCGGGCAGCAGCGGAAGCAGTTGAGATGGTCGAGTGCGGACTCAGACAACCCCCTCGATCCAAGAGGTGGCCCTCCGACAGCGATTGGCGGGTGGCAGCTGATCGTATTCGGGACGGCCAGGGCGACCTCCCTTTGTCAGCTACAGACATGCGGACGTTGCAATCTGGGACCTGGCTGAATGACGAGGTCATCAACGCGTACATGCAGCTGCTTAACCAGCGCAACGCCCGTCATCGAGAGGCCTTCTCCGAAAGTCAGACATCACAAGACAAGGCTCTGGATATGGACCCAGACTCTGCTCCGTGTAACGAGCCAGGCGCATTTCTACCGCCCTCAGTCTACTGCTGGAACTCGTTTTTCTTCCCAAAGCTATGTGGCAGCGACGGGCGCAAATCAGGTGATTATCAGGCCGTTGCAAGGTGGTCAACTCGGAAAGGCATCGATGTCTTCGGTTTAGATTGGATGGTGGTTCCGGTGCATGTAAAGCAATGTCACTGGGTTTGTGCTGCCGTGGACATGAGGGAACGGCGAGTGTACTATTTGGATTCGATGGCCGGTCCCGAGGGTGGATTCGTCTTCTCGAAACTTCTGGAGTACTTGATATGCGAGCACGAGGATAAACTAGGTCGACCTTTGCCAGATCCGGATGAGTGGAAGCTGGCGGAAGTAGACGCTCCAGCCCAAGACAATGGTTCTGACTGTGGTGTGTTCACCTGTGCAGCAGCAGAGTATATCTCTGACGGTAGGTTCGACGAAAGACACCCCCCCGCTTTTGATTACAGCCAGGATGACGTTGAAGACCAGCGAAGACTGATCGCGCTGTGTTTACATAAAGCAAGTATCCCTTAACTGGTTTTGACACCGAAGGCTGATCGTTTCTGTAAGCTATAGACAGCATGGATGTCGTCGCCAAGCGACCTAATCGAACGAATAAAAGTGACTGCAACTGAGTATGGGAGTTGTGCGAGTAACGTCCACGAACAACTCATAGGATTCTAGACAAAACGGCTGCCGGCTTATCGATCTAAATATAAATTAGCATCGAACCGAAGTCCTACAAAACCGCATCTGATGGTCGCCTTTTACTACCGTCAGCCGTAATTGGAACTCAACATGTTCACTGAAGACTTTTTGAAGGCGCTCCGCGCCAACGAAAACTGTCAGCAGTTCGCCCCTCAGGTTTATGAATGCATTTAATTTGTACTCAGTGAGTTCGTCAGGGATTGTTTTGCCGCCTTCAGCTAACCCGGCAGTTTTCGTCATTCTGGCTGTCTTCGCTCTCAGAAAACCAAGGAGCCCTGCAGACAGCACATCGTGCACTCCACTTCTCTAGACACGTGCTGTGGAAGAAGTGTCCACAGTAGTTGGCGCGTAAGCCTTCATTTAGGGGAACCACAGCCTCCTTCGGAAGATGTGCGTCGTTGTTCCACTGGGCAGCGTAAGTCCGCAAGGCCTCATGTTGCTCCGGGTTCAGATCTGCAAAACATATCTGGCATGTGAGCTTGCTTTCAGATGTCGACGGAGCGCAGGCACCGAGTTCTGAGGAGCCAGACTCTGTATTTTCTGTGGTTACTAGTGGCTTAAGCCAGTGGTTTTCACCTTCCCGAAGCCTTTTAACCTCCTCATCAGTGAAGTGCCTCTTTTGGGGGTCTTCATGCACGTTTTGTGCCATCCTAGCAACCAAAAGAGGCAGCATGCTCAGCGCTTGCACCGACATCGACATGTCATGGGCTTCGTGAATCAACACACGCAGGTTTTCTGCACCGAGAATTTCTCTTTCCTGCACGTCAAGCCGAGCAATTGGAGCTGACAGCAGAGCCATCCGGGCTCGAGGGCTGCTGTTCATGAAATTGCGATTGTACTCAGCAAACGAAAATCGCAACCCTTGAAGCATAAAGCCGGTTCGTAGATCATTCGGGTCAGATATTACTGGTACGCTAGCATCCATGAAGGAAATTCTGTCGAACACGTTCCTCATGAAGTTGATGCGGGTGCCTGGCAGCTGCTGCATCACTTCTACAAGGGGGTCGTCGCTCTCCAGATTTGAATCCTCAGCGAGCTCGTTGAGGAGTGCGTCAGTATGGGCAGCGTCTATTCGGCATCGCAGCGAATCAGGGGCATTCGTGAGTATGCACCGCTCTATGTCGTGGAGGATCTGGACACGAATTCTCAGCCACAATTTCGAAGGCATCTGAGAGATGTCATCGATGTCAAGGCAATTGAGTGCCGTCACCGCTGAGGTCATGATATGCACCAAACTACTGATTCCAGGTTGGGGTTCAGCACACATAGTGTCCTTTATCCTAAGCAACTTGTCCTTTAAGGCAGGAGGACAAGACACGCCACTCTCAACGACCAGCGTCCAGTCCATTCCCGATTCACTAACGATATTCGGCAACGTAACAGAGGGGCTGCTCGATCTGAAGGGGCGGCTGTAGCGCGAGGTCAGTACCTTGAATACCGCGCCGACCGCCCTATCGTACGAGTCACCTCTGGAGGACGAAGAGGTGTCGAGGACTCGACTGACGACAGATGGCTGAGAATACTCTCGAGTGGCCAGCGACAGAACGCTTTCACCTATTTGCCGGCGTTCGCCATCAGTTATGGCCCTTCGTAGGCTCTCCGCGACGCGAGCGCAGCATATGGATGTTTTGTAACAGGAGCCCAGCGGGAGAGATGACGCTGCCTCCCTTACAGTCGCGAGAAGCGTGCCTACTGTGCGGCGTCTCCGCCGAGTGTCCACGCCGAACGCCTCATTGAATCTTGTGACCGTCGGAGGGGATCCTAACGGAGTTAATCGTCGGGTTACTGGGGGTCTTGATCGGCCAATGGCAGTGTGGGTTGCCCTGAGTCTCGACACGACCTCTGTCATTTCTGCTTCAGTGTCATTAACAAGGAGTCTATCAAGCAACGGGGCGCTTCCGACGATCACGGTTTGATTGATGCGCCGAGTCCTCGTTTCCTCTGGAAGAAGACTGGAGATGAGTGCCCCCATGGACGCGTTGCCGGAGGCAATGTTGACGTTGAAGTCCGCATTCGGAACTCGCGATACCCTCATCGAATATATATGAGTTTAGGTAATTCCCGTATGATTTGAGGACGGGACACAGATCTCCCTCGTTGGTACAGTGCATGATGAATACGACAGTTTCTCAATACGAAGAACCACAACAGACTTTGTCGAAAGTTGCACTTTGAAGGCACCTGGATCCCAAATTACGGAATTGAAACCTTCCACATGATTATTCGCCCTATCATCAAGCGGAAGGTCGCCTTTCAGAGACTTGCATGTTCCGTCATGGATATCGCAGCGAGGTCAGCGCCGGAGATAACCCCGAACTCATCGGAGGTCAGACGAACACTACAAGTGCAATCTCAGGATAGTCCGTCCAAGATCCATTCTACTGAACAGGTGGTCCTACAGGTGCCCGATGTCAGATCAATTATCGATAAAGGAGGACTTTCGTCGAGTCTCACCTTTTGGAGGTCACTTGTTTACCGATCGGAGGATGTGAATTCTGAGCAGAAAGCACAAGTCCCATCCAGACTTCTGGAGTTCTACAACGAGTGTCCTCCGTTGACGATGCAGCAGAAAAGCTTCTTGTTTACCTGTGCGTTCGGTAGGAGGGATGGCAGGCCTCCGGCACCCCGCGAGTTTTTATGTCCCCGATTGACGGATCTTTTATCAGCGTGTCATCTGCTGGAGTTGTTAGATGCGCAGAAGCTGAACGTGAACGAGCCCCACTTGCTTCGATGCATCGATAGGGAAGACCGATTGCAGTATTTGCGCGAGTCAGAGCACCATGCGGCGGTGGAGCAGCTCGAGCGGAGTAGATGGTTGTATCTGGATGCCGGAAATGAGGCCACATTCTTGAGCCTACAGCAGCTTCAGACCACGATCCTGGTTGACATGTCGATGCTACTACTGTGGCACCGATCCTCTCGTACGTCTGAGCAGAAGAGTATCGCCACTTTTGTCATTTGCCTTGCAATGATGTTCATTGCGATGGAAGGCAGCGGCGACTGTGACATACGCATGGCCTACTACTTTATTCAGCAGGCCTACCAGTCAGTTCGGTGCGGATATCTGACTTCGCCTTCAAAGCACATTTCAGCAGCTGGGATTGCGAGTGCCCTGTTAGAGGAATGTGCTGCGTCGATTCAAAGAGGATGGAGTCTGTTTACGAAAGCCTGGAAACCTCAATCGTTGCCGT